>NC_046156.1:82470219-82747719 GCF_011064425.1 Rattus rattus
AGACACATGTACTTTGCTCTGAAAACTGTGATTACCTTTTACAAGTGACATAGGCCATGTGTTGAAGAGTCCTGTAGACCTGTCATTTATATGCCTTCTGGTTCTGATAATAGGTAAAATGGCTTTATGTATATTTATACATATATGTAAAATACCAAAGACAGGAAACATTAATCACAAGGAAGTACAAATTTCTTCTTTTGCATTTTGCATGGGGAGATTTTTCAAGATTTCTAAACAGACCGTGAAATAATCCTCATATCCTATTCTCCTACAGGAGTGAGAAGTGGTTTTAACAATTCCCACCTAACAACACCTTTTAGTTTTATAGGTACCTTGACTAACAGATCCCATGCCCTCCTGTTTGTGTGCCCCCCTGTGCCCACCTCATTGTTTTAATTCTCAGAGAGCCACAAAGGGAGCATACACTTCACAGGCACACCCACAGGCACCTACACCTACTTCTACCAGCTGGCAGCCACCTCCTGAGCTCTCCACAGCCCTTAATATAGAGACATTGGTTGAGGATTAAACATTCAAATACAAGTTTGTGAGGGACGGAATAGATTCAAACAATAATATCAAAAGACCACTCTTTTCAGGCACAGTTGCTTACCTTATGGGAAAATTGTACTCACTGTCAGCGAGCTGCAGAACACCAGGGTGTTAGCTGCAGTGACTCAGAAAAGTCTGGGTTCTTTTTCTCATCTGTTAAATGACAACTTTAGGTCAGGTAATCTAGAAATTTTTCTCTAGTTCTGTCTAACTCCAGTCTTCTGAAGCAACAGTACCATAAATTCTGAGAGAGAGAGAGAGAGAGAGAGAGAGAGAGAAAGAGAGAGAGAGAGAGAGAGAGAGTGAGAGAGAGAGAGAGAGAGAGAGAGAGAGAGAGAGAGATCAGGGCATAAAAGGTCACAGAAGAAAGAAAATTGAGAGGGATTTTGCTTTGAGAGCCACTTGCCCATCAGCGCAAGCTGCCTCTCTGGCATCACAGACTTGTTCAGAAAGAATTTTTCTGTGCCTTTGACAACTGTTTAAGGGAACTAAAGGACTGTTTCATCTTCTAACATTAGGAGGGGAGTGCCGAATGGAAATGATGACAAGAATTATATTTTAACATGTGTCCTTTAAATGATAAAAGTCCATATGTTAATGTTTTCACAGAAAATACTTTTTTCACACAACATATTGTGATCATGGTGTCTCCTCCCTCAGCTCTCCACCCTTCAGACCCAATGCACCCCCCCAGAAAACAAATGGAAAATATAAACAAACAAACAAACAAAAGAAATACTAAGAAACTCATATACACACACAGTTAAACACATAGGCATAGGTGCATGCGCATATAAATTCAGGAAAATGTAATGTTTAAAACCATAACATACAAGCAAAAAATTAGTGAGGTTTTAAAATAATGTCCAAACAAAGTAATATGAGACAGGAAAAAAAGTCTCTGAAAATATTACTGAGATCATTTTGTGTTGGCCATTCACCACTGCACACAGGTTCTACCCTTAAGTGTGGTTTTTATATCTAGTGAGACTTCATGGGATAAAAGTCATTTTCCTTTGCAAGTGGTTATCAATTGAAGATAGCGTCTTGGTTGGGGATGAAGGCTCATGTTCACTTCTAAGCAAGACCCCATCTGGTTTGGACCTGTGCATGCCCTGTGAACAGTACCACAGTCTCTGTGAGTTCATATGGGCATCAGTCCTGTTCAGTCTGGAAGACACTGTCTCCCTGGTGAAAAACAGCCATTTTCATCATATTAATACCATTTATCCATGAGCATAAGAGATCATTCCATCTTCTGATGTCTTCTTCAATTTCTTTATTCAAAGTATTAAAGTGTTTATTATACAAGCTTTTTTTTTTTGCTTGCTTGTTTAGAGATACCCCAACAATTTTGAACCTATTGGGAAAGATATTGATGCCCTTATTTTTTATCAGTCTGCCATTTGTATGTAATAAGGATACTGATTTTGTGCATCAATTTTGTTTGTTGCTATCTTGCTGAAAGTGGCCATCAGCTGTAAACATATCCTAGGAGAGTTTTTAGAGTAACTAACTGTCCTAGAGAGAAACAAGACATTTAGGATTCTTACTTAAATATGCAGAATACCTGCAGGAAGGGAAGCAACACCCACTGGCTTATTCTTGGTGCTTTTACCTAAAACATAGAGAACATCACTGAATCCTCCAAGTAGCCCTTGACTATATTTTCATAAATAAGAAACTAAAAGCTAGAAGTTAAGTGATTTGCTCAATTGTCTTTGTTTAGTATGTATTCAAAGCAAAATACAAATGAAAATTTTGTTCTACAAGTTCTTTCTTTGCAGTCTTTACACACAAATTTAGGGATAGCATTACAGTCATACAATTAAAATACCTGGGTTTATCCTCCATCTCTTAGTAAGTGCAGGCTCCTGAGTCTCTGGAGTGCTTAGAGTATCTTGTGTGTGTACTCACTGCTACGTAGTGTCTGTGGACTTCTACATAGCTTAAGAATGGAGGATCCTTGCCAGAAAAACCCAGATGTGATTAGAGGATTAGACTTTCAGACATGTACTCTGATCTTGGGAGGCATTGTGCAGTCAGCAACTATGTTAATCATCAGGAGACAACTATCATGATGTTTGATGACATTTAAATAACGTTCTCCAAACAACAAAGTTCACAATGATTTCTAGTTGATGAACAAATAGATATTTTAAGATAATGGTACATAGAAAGAAAGTACATCCTTGGCCCCTTCTGCCTTCATGTAATTCATGAATAATTTACACTCTATATTAATCTAATAATTTATACTGTATAGTAATGAAATTCCTGTCCTAAGTTTTTTTTGTATAACTATTCTTTGAGTTATGCAATATGAGGAGAGAACCATGGATAAGAATCTTTGCTTTAAAATCAGTTGATCAGTACTACAGTTGGAAACTGATATCTAGATTAAGAGCAATCTTAAAGAACCAAGTTCTTAACCTGTAAGTTCTGTTACTCTAGACAATGAATATGTGAATTCACTTGCATTTTAATATATGTGATTGATGCCTGGAGAATTAGAGAATTGATTGGCATTATTAAAAAGAAATTATTCACTGATGTATAGTAAGTAAAATTAGTTGGATTACTTTTTTAAACCTCCTTAAGAGAGTAATTTAATGGGTTAACTTTGGCATCAGACTCCTTAGGGCCAAATATTTGTGATGTTACCTAGAACATCTGCCTCAAATAAAAAAGAGAGGGAGTGACAATGACAGTACCAGAAATTTAAGGTTGTCTTGAGTGTTAAATAAATTATTCGAACTAATTCATTTCCTTATAGATGGTCTGTATACACGCTAGTTATTAGACCAGACAACAAAATGAACATTTTGTAATTATTACTTATCTGCTTACAGTAACCTTAAGACAAATGAATCAATAACACTTAGTAATAAAAATACCAAGGCTCAGAGAAACCAAATAACTGGTCCAATATCACAACACAGTAAATGGTAGTGATTAGATTTTAATCAAAATTTAGTAAAACAAATGTCTCTATAGTCCTGACAAATGGTATTTAAAATAAGACTGTGTCTCAATATAAGTGATAAAAGCATCATAATAAAAAGATCTTTATTTAAGATCTAAAGCTTAAGATCTTAAGATCTTTGAAAGCCTAGAAAAGGTGTATCATCTCTCTGAGTCTACTACTGTGCTGTGGTAGACAGATGCTTTGGGTCTAAACTGATACTCTATCATATGAAGCACATAGATACGAAAATCTCATCTACTTCCTCAATGCATCAATCTCATAATTCAGAAATCTCAGTAACGGAGGACAAGCAACGTGCAGAAGGTACACATCTTTTAATGACTCAACCAGAGTCATGAACATCACTAATGTGCAATCCTGTGACCCTGGAAAAGCCACAGGAGCAAGTGGACACTAAATGGATGTTTATATACATTGTCCACCAAAAGAGACTGATGCTCAACATGAATGCTGGAACTCTCAGATGGCCCTTTTAAAGAGTTACTTTGGAGAAACATAAAATCAAAATTTTATTGACAAGGCTACTATAATAAAGACTTATTCCCATCTGATCAGTAATGCTCTCTTCAAAAAGGCAGTCATCAATATTGCCCATTTATGAAATTTGCAAGCTACAGTAATGGGCTTGGCAAGATATATTCAATAGTGGCATGAATATTATAGAAGAAAAAATAAGCAGATATGGTTCAATGTAAGGCCTGTTCCGCAGATTGAACTCTTACCTAGAACTGTTAGACACATGACCAAGAACCTGTGAATAGTTAAATCATAGACACAAAAGAAAAACCTACTAGTGTCCTACATGGACATAACATTAAACGGGCTCCTAATGTTTCATTGTGGTACTTATAGGTTAGTGCACACCTCGTCCTCCATCAGAGAGGCTTCTTTTTGTAATAGACAACAACACAAAAACTCACAGCATGTCAAATTGAAGAAAATAAGAGATCCCATTCAAACAGTTCATACCTAAATAGAACATTCATATCATAACCCCTCCTCCTAAGGTTGATGGTTCATCAGGACCATCATGGAAGAGGGGATGAATGACTGTAGGAGCCAGAGATAGTGGATGGCTATAATATAACAATGTTTTCCAAATTCAGTGGAGCAGTTGCACATATGACCTTACAGTGGTTGTATATATACAAGAATTGCTCATGCCCAAAACAGGAAAAAATCCTGGAATAAAGTAGGAAAGTGGGAACAAAGTCCCTCTCCTAGTAGAGTTGTTGGCAACTGGTAGTTGCTAGGTGAAGGAGAGTCAATTTTCTTTAAGAGTGTGTCTTGGTAGGTCAATAATAATCTAGAGGATGGCCATGCACTGTGAAAGTATAAAGAGCACATTTTGCACTTGATGGATTTAATAAAAATTGAAGACACAAAGTTGTTAGACTTAAAAAGGCATGTAGATTTAGGGAAAGTTGATGGATGAATAGTATAAAATTCTCAAAGAATTAATGTTATTTTTAAATATGTTCTCCCTTCCCTAATAAAAGGGGAAGTAGCTATAAATCAATATCCAATGATGGTTTTTTTTTTTAATAATGTAAGCTTCAAACTGTCCAGGAGTCAATTGAATGGACCAGGGAATCAGGGGAAAAAGAAAAAGAGGATAAAGAGAAACAAACATTCAACAGTAACAAAAATTCTTCCTATAGGTCAGACCAATTAATATTGAGCTATACTGTATGGTTTAAATGCAAAACACACCCCATATTGAACACTGGTCCTCAGGTATCAGTACATGTTTGAAGACTGGGAACCTTTAGGAAGCAGGGCCTGCATGAAGGGCGTGTGACAACAGAAGTGGGCCTTGTTTGCTTTCTACCCGCCAACTGTAGGAAAGATGTGAGCTGCTTCCTGATGCTCAGTGTTCCATGTTTGGACTCAACCCCCACAACAATGACTCAAAATGCACTGTCATTAAGACAAAACAGCAGCCAACAGATTGGGAAAAGATCTTTACCAATCCTACATCCAAGAGAGGGCTAATATCCAATATATACAAAAAACTCAAGAAGTTAGACTCCAGAAAGACAAATAATCTTATTAAAATGGGGTACAGAGCTAAACAAAGAATTCTCAGCTGAGGAATATCAAATGACTTAAAAGCACCTAAAGAAATGTTCAACATCCTTAGTAATCAGGGAAATGCAAATCAAAACAACTCTGAGATTCTGCCTCACACCAGTCAGAATGGCTAAGATCAAAAACTCAGGTGACAACATATGCTGGTGAAAACGTGGAGAAAGAGAAACATTCCTCATTGTTGGTGAGATTGCAAGCTGGTACAACCACTCTGGAAATCAGTCTGAAGGTTCCTCAGAAAATTGGACATTGTACTACCTGAGGATCCAGCTATATCACTCCTGGGCATATACCTGAATGATTCTCTAACATAAAACAAAGACACTTGCTCCACTGTGTTCATAGCAGCCTTATTTATAATAGCCAGAAGCTGGAAAGAACCCAGATGCCCTTCAACAGAGGAATGGATACAGAAAAAGTGGTACATCTACACAATGGAATATTACTCAGCTATCAAAAACAATGACCTCATGAAAGTCATAGGCAAATGGAATGAACTAGAAAATATCCTAGTGATAATAATAAATATCCTAGTAATAATCCTGAGTGAGGTAACCCAATCACAAAAAACACACACACACACACACACACACACACACACACACACACACACACACACACTCACTGATAAGTGGATATTAGCCCAAAAGTTCGATTTACCCAGATGCAATCCACAGACCACATGAAGCTCAAGAAGAAGGATGACCAAAGTGTGTATGCTTCATTCCTTCTTAAAAGGGGGAACAAAAATATTCATAGGAAGGGATATGGAGTCAAAGTTAGGAGCAGAGACTGAAGGAATGGCCATTCAGAGCCTGCCCTTCCTGGGGATCCAGCCTATATATACAGACACCAAAACTAAACAATATTGATGAGGCCAAGAAGTTCATGTTGACAGGAACCTGATATAGCTGTCTCCTGAGAGGCTCAGCCAGAGTGTGACAAATACAAAGGCGAATGCTAGCAGGAAACCACTGAAATGAGAATGGGGTCCCCATTCACGAAGTTAGAGAAAGGATTGAGGGAGCTGAAGGGACTTGCAACCCCATAAGAACAACAATTCCAACCAACCAGAGTTCCCAGGAACTAAACCACTACACAAAGACTACACATGGACTGACCCATGGCTCCAGCTGCACATGTAGCAGAGGATGGCCTTGTTGGGCACCAAGGGGAGGAGAAGCCCTTGGTCCTGCCAAGGCTGGACCCCCAGTGTACGGGATTGTCAAGCTGGGGAGGTGGGAAGGGGGGATGGTTGGGAAGAGGGAACACTGTTATAGAAGAAGGGGAGAGAGATGGGATAGGGGGCTTATGGATGGTAAACCGGGAAAGGAAATAATATTTGAAATGTAAATTAAAAATATCCAACTAAAAAAAAATAAATGCTTAATTTTTTTAAAGTTATTTTTTCAGGTATTTTGTCATCACAATAAGGAAAGTAACTAAAGTAGTTCAACGTTCAACTCTAAGCTAATGTAGACTACATGCACACTGTCAGTTAGTGCTGGTCATTTGTATAAGAAGCTCTGTCTGGGGCCTACTTGAAATCATTATTTACTCCTTTATATTTGTGGATTAATTTCCCTTTGCCTTTTAAATTGAATTGGGTTTCTCTTCTTTCAAGACGAAACTATCAGGTAAACTCATTATTGCTATATCTAATATTTATTGGGTACTCAATGAATAGCAATATATTCTATGCTCTGGCACTATCTACAGTACTATGCAAAATAGAATAACTTCTTATATGGACTTTGCAGAAAAGTAAGACTTTTGCAAAAACGTTTATATTATATGAACGTTAGTCTAGTCCTCAGTGTTTGAGATTCTGCAGGAAGGATTTAGTGCTCAAAACTGAATGAATTAAATGCTTATTTTGTAACTCTTATTTAATGAACCTCAAGCAACCCAATTTGGTTGGGTTTAGACAGAACTGGAGCTATCTACGCATTGGTTGAAAAAGAACAAGACATCTAAGTTGCATGAAATATGAGTGCACACACATATATATTCTCTGAAAGATTAAAAAACAAAACATAATTTTCTGGAACATTAGTGATAGCATATTATATCACTTTTAGTAAGTAGCATTTCTGCAGTTATAATTGCATATATGTATATATATATATGTATATATATATGTATATATATATGCACCAAGGAGTGAGATTTTAAATATTTTTTAACTTGTAACTTTTTAAAAATTATATAGTATTGAACTATTCTTAAGAAATATATCAAATATGAAAAACTAATTAGTGTTTTTACACCCACAACTTTTTCTTTTGTCCTTAAATATGCATTTAATAACTATCTTTTGCATGCAAATATGAAAATTAACCCTTAGAGATTTAGAGAGGAAAACTTTTAAGTGAGCCACTGAAGGATACATGAGTTCAATTAAAGAAAAAGTAATATTTTGCCACATGTCAATTTAAATATCATGTTTTGAAATGCTAATGATATTCCTCTTTTCTAAATACTCTCAGTACAAAAGTTCAAAGTACTAAAAAAAATAATTTCTAGGCCATCAAAGATTTTATGCAGCATGGGCATTTAAGTTATATAAATCTTAATAAGAAGGATATGAATTCAATCTTTGCCAAATTATGTTACTTCAGAATTTATGGTGATAGCACTGAAAAATATTTCTAAAAATAAGGTAACTAAATTTCAATGAATTCTTAATATACAGTTCAACTCTAGGATTAATGACAGATCAGGAATATTACCTTTCTGTCTCTCAGAAATAAAGGCTGACTTCCCATGATGTTATTTTTGTGCCAAGGGATCCACATGTTAAGTATTTCTCTCTGCTATGCTGGAGCATCCTGTCTTAAGCTGTCATTATGTACCACTTGTCACTATCAGTGTCAGATGCAATAATACCAGCTGCTCCTGCCTCAGATAAGAATTCTCGGGCTTCAGAGTTAAGATACTGAACATCCTATAATTTCAGTACTACTTATCAATGTCTGTCAACTTGATTACTAATACAGATTCTCAGCTGGGCCTAAATAACAACATCTCTTTATAAGTAGAAAATAGTACTTATGGTAACTCCATAATAATAGTCAGTGACTCTCCCCAATCCCTGACTGGTCCTTCTCCCATAGGCAAAAGCTTAAATTCTTTAGGTTCATGATGGATCCATAACTCCAAGTAACACATCATTATTTCAGGCATTAAATGGCCTATCTCTTTTCTCTCAGTATACTTTCCAACATTTCCATATGAAATTCCACTTACAACTCAGTGGTAAAAGTTTGCCTCACTCCTGCACCATGGTTACAATAAAGAAGATGATATGCAAACTTTCATATCAGGGACAATATACCCCACTGAAAATGAAAGTTGTTATTAAAAAGAATGTATATTTGTTGCAAAGAGAAGTTTCCTTGATAGGAGAAGGTTATGCATATCTTTGGTTATATGGACAAATACTTAGAAATTATTATCAGAAATTATTCTGGGCCACTACAGAAACCCACAATAAATCAAAATTCAGATGTGTAGTACCTAATCCAAGGGATGCATCTGCAAAACCCTCCAGAAGAGAGTGTGGACTGATTCTAAGAGCCAGAGCTCAGGGACATTGTTGTGAGATCATGTCTCCTGGTAACATCAGAAGTTATATCCATAAAGTCTGCCCAGCATGACTACCTAAACATCAGCTGAACAATGTGAACATATGAACAATAGGCATAGCTGCACAAAGGAAAAACCCATCAGGTCTCAGCCACACATAAAGTCATACATGCAACCAAGAAAATCTGGGAAGCAGTGAGCTGGCCACAGCACACAAGTTGGCTGTGTAGTATGAAAAGTCATCCCTTTACCCATATCCCATAGACATAGAAGTAACATTTTGTGGCCACAATGGGATATATTTGGTCCTATATATGTATATACAAATACACACATGTATGCAATAACAGTTAATAAAATAAAGAAGCACTAAATTTAAAGGAGAGTAAGGTAGAGTAAGAGAGTTTTGAGGAGAAAAGGAAAAAAATAAATGTTGAGATTAAATGGCAATCTCAAAAATAAACAAGCAAAAAGAAAGAATATGTGTAACAATACAAATCAAAGAAAAGGAGGCTGTCTACTTGAGCGTGGAGAGGCATGAAAGGATACCTGGAAGGATCCGGAGGGGAGTGAGGCAGAGGGATAGCGAGGTAATCCTATTTCAAGTCAAAACATATAAAAGTTATTGAAGGTTTAAATGTGAATCAAAGAAGGGATAGTTAGAACGTTTGATACACATAGAACTTTAGACTTTGGGAAAAACACATCTACAAATGCATGTGCTGAAGAAAGAGCAGGTGATGCCTTCTCCTCACTGACAGAATTTTAATTTGGTCATAGTAAAAGCTATATAATTCTTAAGCTGAAAGCATTACCATATTTGGAGCATTTGGGAAGTGACTTAATCATAAAGGGAACTAGTGTTCTAACTAAAGAGATCTCAGGGGCTCTGTGAATCCCATCATTCAGACTCCTTTTTGTAATAATCAAGAATGAACATCTGAAAACACAACAGTTTTGAACTTCAATCTCACATTTTCAGCCTTTGTTTTTAAGGATTAAATCAATTTTATTCGAAATCTATAATATTTAGGCCTAGGGGACCAAACCTACTGCAACTATATATAGAGAAAACTTTTCTACACGAAATAGAAAGAATGGCAAGCAAAGGAAAAAGGAAGTATTTCTCTCTTTTCCTTGAACAATTTAATTTGCATTGGCTTTTCTTTTTTAATTTATTTTTATTAATCATTTTATTTCTTGTATTTCAAATGATATCCCCCTACCCGGTTACCCCTCCACAACCCCATCCTATCCCTCTCCCCTTTGCTTCTCTGAGGGTGCACCTCCACCCAACCATCCACTCCCACCTCAGCACTCTAGTACCCCCCACAATGGAGCATCAAGCCTCCCCCCTTCCCAGTGATGTCAGATGAGGCTACCCTCTGCTACATATGGATCTGTGTTCCTGGTTCCCTCAATGGGTGGTTGGTGGTCTAGTCCCTGGGAGTTCTGAGTGGTCCAGTTAGTTGATATTGTTCTTCTTATGGGGTTGCAATCCCCTTCAGCTCCTTCAGTCCTTCTCCTAGCTCTTCTATTGGGGAACACGGGCTCAGTCCAATTTTGGTTGTGAGTATCTGCATCTGTATTGGTCAGGTGCTGGTAGAACGTCTCAGGAAACTGCTATATCAGGCTCCTATCAGCAAGTGCTTCTTGGCATCAGCAATAGTGTGAGGGTTGATGTCTGGAGATGGGATGGATCCCTATGTAGGGTAGTCCCTGGATGGCCTTTCCTTCAGTATCTGTTCCATTTTTTGTCCCTGTCTTTCCACTGGACAGGAACATTTCTGGATTAAATTTTTTGAAATGTGTGTGTGGCCCCAACCCTCATCTTGGTGCCATGCCTAACTACTAGAGGTGGTCTCTACAGATTTTATCTCCCCTTTGTTGTGTATTTCAGCTAAAGTCATCACCACTGGCTTCTGGGAGCCTCTTGCTTCCCTGGAGTCTGGGACTTTCTAATGGCTACTAGCAGCCTAATAGCACATCTGAAAACTCTAGACCAAAGAGAAGCAAATACACCAAAGAGAAGTAGAAGGCAGGAAATAAGCAAACTCAGAAATGAAATCAATCAGTAGAAACAAAGAAAACTATACAAAGAACAATAAAACCAGGAGCTGGTTCTATGAGAACATCAACAAGATAGATAAACGATTAACCAGAATAAGCAGAAAGCACAGAGACAGTATCCAAATTAACAAACTCAGAAAAGAAAGGGGAGACATAACAACAGAAACTGAAGAAATTAAAAAAAAATTATGACCTCCTACTACAAAAGCCTATACTCAACAAAACTGGAAAATCTAGATGAAAGGGATGATTTTCTAGATAGACACCAGATAGTAAAGTTAAACCAGATAAACCATCCAAACAGTCCCATAACCCCTAAAGAAATAGAAGCAGTCATTAAAAATCTCCCAACCAAAATATCTCATGAACAAATGGTTTTAGCGCAGAATTTTATCAGACCTTCAAAGACTTAATACCAATACTTCTCAAACAATTTCACAAAATGGCATGGTATTGGTATAGAGACAGGCCGGTAGATCAATGGAATAGAATTGAAGACCCAGAACTGAATCCACACACTTATGGTCACTTAATCTTTGACAAAGGAGCTAAAAACCATCCAATGAAAGAAAGACAGCATTTTCAACAAATGATGCTGGTTCAACTGGAAGTCAGCATGTAGAAGAATGCAAATTGACCCATTCTTATCTCCTTGTACAAGGCTCAAGTCCAAGTGGATCAAAGACCTCCACATAAAACCAGATACACTGAAACTAATAGAAGAGAAAATGGGGAAGAGCCTCGACCACATAGGCACAGGGGAAATTTCCTGAACAGAACACCAATGGCTTATGCTCTAAGATCAAGAATCGACAAAGGGGACCTCATAAAATTGCAAAGCTTCTGTAAGACAAAGGATGCTGTCAATAGGACAAAATGGCAACCAACAGATTGGGAAAAGATCTTTACCAATTCTACATCTGATAGAGGGTTAATATCTAATGTATACAAAAAACTCAAGAAATTAGACTCCGGAAAATCAAACAATCCTATTAAAAAAAATGGGGGCATAGAGCTAAACAAAATTCTCAACTGAGAAATATCGAGTGGCAAGAAGCACCTAAAGGTGACAACATGACACCTTTCACAATAGTCACAATTCATATGAAATATCTTGGAGTGACTCCAACCAACCAAGTGAAAGATCTGTGTGATAAGAACTTCCCGTCTCTGAAAAGAGAAATGGAAGAACACCTCAGAAGATGGAAAGATCTCTCATGCTCATGAGTTGGCACGGTTAACTTAGTAAACGTAGCCATCTTACTGAAAGCAATCTATAGATTCAATGTAATCCCCATCGAAATTCCAACTCAATTCTTCATGTTGGTTTTTCTTAACCATCCAAAAACCTTGAAAACAAAAAGCTGTTAGGGTTATTAAAATAGCATGGAAAGATTTGATTTTTTTAACACTTGTTTTGTGACTATTTTTGTGCCTCCTGTCTGACATTTCACCATAGGATAGAAAGATGTCAAGTCAGTGGGTGAGTGCAGGTAGCATACTCCAAAGCTGACAATCAAATCCGTATTTCAGTATTTAAATCGTGTTTCCATGTCAACAAGATAAGGAGAAACACACTTGACCCACCTCTTTGCACCAAACACTCTTTCCTTTGAAGAGCGCCCATGTTTAGACCTATGGCAGAAGTGATACCCAGTACACTCAAATGGCTTCTCTCTTAGAGAATGCAAAGAGCTAAACATGGAATTTTATTTTCACTCTGCGCTGTCCTGTCCTATGACAACCTTGGACAATTCAATAAATAAAGTCTCTAAAGAGAGCTGCCCTGTGAGAACAGAAACATAAGCCCTCAGAAGGAAAATAACTGGAATTTCTACAATCAACATTTTCTAAACAGTAATGTAAGATCTTCAGGCATCATCTCAAGACTAACAGGGAAAAGCCCACTACTAAGAATGTCAAGGTGGAAAAAGAATCTTGCTGACAACATTTTGAACAACTATACAACTGCTTGATTTCTCATCTTGTAATGGTTAATATGTAAAACAAACAAACAAATAAGGATTTAATTTCCTCTTAGTTATGTTTTCTTTAGTTTGCAGCAAATTCTTTATTAAATGGAAAAGTAGGTGGCTTAAAAGCTTCACTGACATGATTTTTAATTCCAAAGTCTACCCAAATCATTGTACTCTGTCTGTTCCAGTGACTGTGTCTTCACATCACCATGCCAACCCTGGCTTTCTTCAATTTCTTCTGCAGCCTCACATGGCACCTGCACCCTCAGTGCAGTTGCCAACAGGCTGAGTTGCTGACCTAGCATCTGCAATCCATGCATGGAGAAGACTATTACTTGAACGGTGATCTGAACAGGATGAAAGGCACACCCTTCCTTCCCCTGAAATACTTATTACTCTATGCCTTTTTGTGTGGACTGGGATCTATGGCAACCAAACAGAAGAGCCGCCCTTCCCCCATCACTATTCTAAAGTGACTGCTACTACTATAGAAGTACACACACACACACACACACACACACACACACACACACACGTGGGATTAGGGGATGAGACATAAAGATCCCTTGTCTTCACCATTTGTTGACATCCTGTTTATCTTTACAGTTGCTCGTCTCATTTCCTGGTGATTTGTGGGATTTGTAGCATCACATTTTCATTGCAAAGAATAGCTTGCCTAAGTTCAAAAAAATTCTCTTTTTGTAATAAAAAAGACAATTTAAATATAATATATTCCCTAAATCCTTTATTTTCCACGTAATTTAATTTCCTTCAATAGATAGCATACCAATTCCATTTCTGACTAAATTATGCTGCAGGGGGGAAAATACCAACAGGAAAAGTTCACTTATTTTTAAAGTAACAAGCAAGTATCAATGGAATAGCAAAGAAATGTTACCTTAGGAACTCAGAGGCAAGATAAGAGTCAGCAAAAATGTTGTTTTAACATTTAACAGTCATTAGTGGGGTGAATCATAATTCACTTTTTAAGAAACCACTACAGCTGTTGTAGTGGCTGGGCACCATTGAGTATCTCTGTAGCAGTAACTACAGTCAGAGAGTGTCCATGGCTTAGACCACCTGAGGCTGATTTGCAAGAGAGAACACAGGTTCAGCAAGTTGGGGAAGGAGAAGAAAAGCTCTTGGGACAGTGGGTAGCATTGGAGACAATCTTCCTCTATAAACATTTGCCTATTGCTAATCAGGTCCCATGTATCCCAATAAGGAATGTCTTACATCTTATTAAGGAGCCATAGAATTTGTGACATGACTCACAGGAGGAGAATTGTTGTAGTCAATTAGAAGTAAGCATTCTCAGGAAGTCATATATTCCAACAGGAAGATATAAGGAAATGAGACTAGATTAAGTTTTTCATTCAATGGCCAGTGCTTTCTATGTGAAGTATGATGCTAGGATTTGGGCATGCATATATAACTGATACATTGTTTCCTTGAAATAAAGAATAATGAAACCAGATAGGAGAGGAAGGAAACATGAAAGGAAGAAGGAGGGGAAGAGGAAGAGAAGGAGAGAGGGATGGAAAGGAAGAGTAGAATTTATGGTCAATTGTATTTATACCTGTACTATGATACAGAGAAATTATTACATTTGTCCATTTCTTAATTCAGTAGATTATTAAAAGTACTGGAAGTACTTACTCTTTTGAGTAAAACTAAGATTTCTGTCCTAAAATAGTTTATGATTTTAGAAGAAGCAGGGCTGTTTCATGAATATTCTTATGAATGGTACAGTTCATGTCTTGCTTTCTTATTTTTTTCTTAAACACGTTGCATGTTTGACCTTCAATTCCTGATTATATGCCTGTCCTCATTTTCAAGGTTTTCCAGACTATCAAGACAAATAATTGCCTATTTTCACATGTGAGCCATTCTACATATTATAACAGAATTTTTCTCACTTTGCCATCTTTTTCCACCAATGGATTTAGTGTTGAACAAGTAAATTGTATGCTTTCAATAGTAAATTCAGTGCTCTGAAGTAAACTTACTATCAACATTAAGAAAATCACAATACTCCTTAAAATATAGTCATTCATTTTGACATGTGGTAACTATGCAAAACCAGAGTACCAGAAGTGAGGATTTGACATAAAATTCCTGAAAGGGTGACTACAAACACACTAAAGATTCAGTCTTCAGATAAAACCACATCTTCTGCCTCAAAAAATACTTCTAAGATTCTTGAAAAGTTACTCTATATAAACTAAACAATTATTATTTTATTTTTACCTAAAAGCCTATCTAAACTTCACCAATGTGATATATGCCTAGGACAACGCCAAGACATCAGATGGCATTAAGGATGCAAAGCATGTATATTGTTTCCCTGTAACAATTCCCACCATCTTAGCTGAGTAAAATTATTGTCTAAAACTCTAACACAGGAATGTGAACAGCCGGTTCTATAGTCAAGATTTGTAAGTTGAAATCATTTCTAATTCTTAATGGTTAAACCGTTTTTGTCTTTAATGTTTTCTCCATCTAATTATCAAAAATAGAAAATGCAAGTCATGGTTCTTCCATTTGAATACTCTTATCTAAGTTACTGCATCACTAGGCTCAGTGATATCACCTAGAACCCAATTCAAGTTCTAATTCCAACTTTTTTTCTACCCTGTCACCACTACTTTATTTGAAGCAGGGACAATAATTTTATCAAGTGAGCAAAGGTATTAGGGGACACACTCTGAATAAAGGAATAAAGGACATCCATGAAAATATGAACTAATAATGTTCATCCTAATGGAAAGGAGTACTAATAATTAAACTTAAGTATAAGCAGGAGTAGCATAAATATATAAATGCCTTGATGTTAGCGATTAGTAGGTAGGAAACCTAAGTGGACCCTGATACTCAAACATTGATCACCTTTGACCATCCGTTTCATACATCTTGCCTAATATGAGAAAACATTTAAAAGATGTCCATGATCAGGTCTGATTAAGGAGACCATATTGATGGATGTGGTCCTTGCTTTTCAGAACAAGAATCCTGTTCACTGGGGTTCCAGCCTTGGCAGGACCAAGGGCTTCTCCTTCCACTGGTGCCCTTACTATGCTATTCATTCTACCTATGCAGTTGGAGCCCAGAGTAAGTCCATGTATAGTCTTTAGGTAGTGGCTTAGTTCCTGGAAGCTCTGGTTGGTTGGCATTGTTGTTCATATGGGGTCTCAAGCCCCTTCAGCTCTTTCAATCCTTTCTCTGATTCCTTCAACAGGGGTCCCATTCTCAGTTCAGTGGTTTGGTGCTGGCATTCGCCTATGTATTTGCCATATTCTGGCTGTGTCTCTCAGGAGAGATCTACATCTGGTTCCTGTCAGCCTGCACTTCTTTGCTTCATCCATCTTATCTAGTTTGGTAATGAGCATTTAAAAAAAAACAATAAAGACAAAATGCTGTAGGAATTCAGAGGGAACAACAATCAAACTCCAATTGCAATTCTAATGGGGAGCCTGGTGGTGGCAAAACCCAGGGGACAGTTACCCACAGATAAGTGGAGCTACCATCCTCATCAATGAAGCATCTCTTTATAGCAAATGGTGATCATTAGAAAAATGGGTGCAGGGGTTGGGGATTTAGCTCAGTGGTAGAGCGCTTGCCTAGGAAGCGCAAGGCCCTGGGTTCGGTCCCCAGCTCTGAAAAAAAGAACCAAAAAAAAAAAAAAAAGAAAAGAAAAGAAAAAATGGGTGCAATGCAGAGATCAGCAGACTATTGGGAGCCAAGACCCAATGGATACATCTATATCACAGTAGGGATCATGGAGAAAGAGGGGGGGAAAAATTGAAAGGGACAGAATGCCAAGAAGTTTGTTGACTGCAGACAGATAACTGGAACACAGGAAACAGCAATAGGCACGTAAACATGGAAGGAGGAAATTTCATTAGGTCCTATTCCTAGGCAAAGAATTACAGGCAACTAAAAACTCCTAGGAATTAGCTTCTCTCTTGCAGGAGTCTGCTTATTGGCTTTCCAGTGCAGAGTGGTTATCCCTGAAACCATTTACAAGTATCAAAATCAGACTCAGAATGTTGTATTTATATATTCATGCACATACTACACATTAATATATACAGGTAGATGGCAAATAGATTGAGGATAGATAGGTGATAGATGATAATGATAGGTAGGTGATAGGTGATTGGGAGATAGCAGATAGATAGATAGATAGACAGACAGACAGACAGACAGACAGACAGACAGATAGATAGATAGATAGATGCATACATACATACATACATACATACATACATACATACATACATAAGCAGGCATATGATAATAAAAATGGGGCTATCAAGTTTAGACAGGGATTAGATGTGGAAGATTTTGAGTAACCGAGAGAGGTAAGAGGAGATGATGAAATTCTGTTTCAATTAAAAACCTATTTAAAAAGAATTTTAGAAGAATGGGTGAGACTTTAGCAGGTAAAGATGGAGAAAGGGATGAATCAAAAAGGAAGTACAGTGCTACTGAATCAATAAGCTTTTTTTTTTCCAAAAGGACAGAGTAAGCAAAACTCTGCAATGCCTAATTGCCAGATGAGACAGAAATGAAGGTACTTAGCAACCTGGTTAAAATAAAAGGTCTGATTCTGATTAAGAAAAGGAAGAGCTTAACATAGATCTATGTGTGAGCCTGTGCACATCAATTCCTTAATTCCACTATAATTGGAACATCTTTACACGGTTTATTAAATGCAAAATATGGAACAGATATCACACAAGAGTTTTAGAGAAATTAAGTATTTGGGGGGTACAGGGAAACCTCATTGCTGACACTAAATAGTTTCATATACAAACTCAGTTCCTCTCCATAACCCCTAAAGTAAGAATGCTGGAATGATTCCAAGGCTGTCACAAATATGGCTGTCATTATACGTCTGTGCTGAAGAATCTGAGTATATAACACACAGGCTCACACAGTTGCTCTGTTGCTTCCACTATTCTCATGCAGAGATTTGAACACCTGGGATTTTTGGCATTAACATTTTCACTGCCCAGTTTTCACATTGTAACAAATTAGGTAAAGAAGGATGAATTTGTTTCAAACATGAATTTATAAAATCAGGAGGCTGAGGTAGGGAGTAAATTTTAGACCAGTCAATGATACATCCTATCTCAAAGCAAAGGAAGGGGAGGGGGAGAAATTTGTATAAACTTTGGATCCAGAAGACTTGAGGTGTCTATAACAACAACCAAAAAATAAAACCCAAGATGATGATGATGATGATGGTGGTGGTGGTGGTGGTGGTGGTGGTGGTGGTGGTGGTGGTGGTGGTGGTGGTGGTGGTGGTGGTGGTGGTGGTGTGTGTGTGTGTGTGTGTCTCTGTGTGTGTGTGTGTGTGTGTGTGAACATACATATTAGTGTATTTGTAGAGTGTGTGTGAGTGGGTGTGACTGGGTTTACATATGTATGTGCAGATGTTAGAGGACAACTTTCAGATGTCAGTTTTAACCTTGCCATTTATTCTGAGGCAGGCTTCTTTTATTATTTCTGAGATTATATACCCCAGGCTAGCTGGTGCAAGAGCTTCAAGAAAAAGGCATTCCACTGACTCTGCCTCCCCTCCTGCCATTGGATCACTGTGATTGCAGATGCATGCTACTGCATGAGGCTCTTTACATCAGTTCTTGGCATCTAAACTTTAGTTTTCTGGTTTGTGTGGCAAGTACTTTATCCTCTATGTCATCTCTATGCCCAAAACTAAATAGTATTGAATCTTAAAGGCAAGTGTGAACGCTGGAATAATTCCAAGGCTGTCATAAATATGGCTGTCATTATACATCTGTGCTGAAGAATCAGAGTATATAACACACAGGCTCACACACACACACACACACATACACACACACTATATATATATATATATATATATATATATATATATAATGTATATATCCCTACATCATGTAAGTAAAGATGAGGGAAAACTTAACAAAACTCAATGATTCTGTTCTTCCTTTTTATTTCCACGGACGTATGAGGAACAGAGTTTAAAAACTAAGTCATACATCTATAGTATGTGTGGACATGAAAAAGTTCTTTTCGGTAAATCAAAAATTCTCCATGATAAAGATATGTACAATCAACTTGCCTAAAATCTTAAAGATGATTTTTAAGCTTCCATATCTAAAGCATTGAAGTGCTCCAATTTTTTGAAAATATCACAGCCCAGAGTTATAAGCCAATAAGAGAGAGTCATAATTATTACTTGTCATATTATGGCACTTAAATTAAGATTATGTTTTATAATCACAATAAATAAGTGTAGTATACCTGTTCATAGCCAAAGGTGTCAGAGGAAGATAAATGTTTGAGACCCCTGCTCCATATACAATGTTATTTTAATGATAGTAGTGTCTAACTTTTAATTTGTGTGTTCTGAAGTTGAATTATTTAAAATGAATCTAACATGTATCTTTGCTATATAAATACTGCCTCTTCCCGTGTCTATTATTTGTTATAAAGGATCTCCTGAACCACCTGTAATTATGAAAAGCAACAGTAGGAGACAATTTTTTTACTTCCTCCTGTACTCTCTTTTCATTTTTTTTAAAGAAATTAACTGGGTTTGAAATGTACAGTTATCTCCGAAACAATCTCCATCCTCTTGTTTCTGACATTCTAGATTCATGAAGATGATTCTGCAAGATTATCTCAGAAGCACACTGGTGTTCCAGATTAGGGAGAGGAGGTTGTTTGATGTTTAGAAGTAACACTACCAAACCTCTGTGAGTCTGCATCTGTAATGGCAGTGCCTCACAGGGCAGACTTAGTCAAAAGTCTAGAGCCTTCTAGAGAGGCTGAAATTTATATGACTTATATGACTTTATACACTAGGGTCCCTAACCCCAGGGTGGCTGAGGCGACCTGCCTTAAATGCCTTAAGATTTCTCAAACTTTGAAGCTAAATGGATGGAAAAGAGGGAGACAGATATTTCACACTGGCTTAATGGAATAGCAACTTAAAGTCAGATTCATTTTGATCACATTTCCTATATTCTTGCTTCTTCAATAGACATTACACCTCCTAGTGAGAATGTATCTTGTATAGTACAAATATATTGCCTTATCTATAATTAAATATAATATGTTTAACCTAGAACTGTAAGATTTTCAAGCTAAATAGTAAGTACCTTGACTTACATCTCTTGGTTAATTTGTCTTGTTTTGTTTTTTGGGGTTTGTTTTTGTTTTTGTTTTTGTTTTCTACCATCCATCCTCTCTTGCAGCATACAGATGGAAGAATGTCCAAATTATCTTCAACCATTCATGGGATGAGTATATATCCTTAGTTCAGTTCTCCCAGGAAGACTTTCCCATTTGACTTTTGATAAGTGACATCTAAGGTTTGCGAATGTTCATCGGGAGAATGACATAGCTTAATTTATCAAAGATAGTTACTAAGAAACAAACAATACTCTCTAAAAACTCCTGGGACAGCCAGCTCAAATTTCGAAATCAGTATCCACACCAAGACTACTTTGTCCCAAGATCACCATTACCCTCAAATTCTGCTATTCCCTATAGGCAGTCCTCATTTTATGTTTCAAATGATTATGGGAAAAGATGCATAATTGGATATAAGAAGACCAACTTGCATGAGCTCTTTGATAGTTGGTATGTTCTTCAATTTCATATTTCAAAACTATCAAAGATGAATATATACTCACTAGCATGCTCTTCTAGATTTTCTTCTCAAAAACTCTGATAATACAAATTAGCTGGCTTGCCATGCATAAAATATTCTGCCAGAAAAGGCTAGAGAGCGAGGATGAGGTTAAGTCTATCTCATATACCCCAGACTGTGACTCTTAGTCACAGTCTGGGTTATACACCAGAGAGTCTACATTTATTTATCTTCTAATAACTCTTTTATAAAAACACTATTATTTTCTTCAAACGTGTATTAAACTTGAGTGTATTAAAAGATAAATGTAATGTGGCAGGAATCTTATCCAGAAGTTAGGAATAACCATCAACGTCCCTTAACACAGAGATAACCGTTATTCCTGAGTTCCCTAGTTGGTCCTGACTGACAAACTAGTGAGCCCCAGGGAGTCTCCACTTCTCCAGTGCTGGGATTACAAGGATAAGCAACTAGGTTCCAATGACTTCATCCTATTAATTATTTTCTTTTAAAAAATGCAATTCCCTGTAGTATTTTATCCTAAATAATTTAAATCTAAGGATTTTACAGCACTTTTAATCTAATTTTAGAATTAGATACTAGTTTAGAGACATCTAATAAGACATTGGGCCCTTGGCCTTAGGCCTAGTATACAGAACAACTCTAAAATCTATATCTTGTCTCTACGGCATAAATTTATTTTATCACCCTTATCTTCACCAATGTTATAATCTCCAGTTGTTATGCACTCAATTCACTTCTTGATATTTTGCATCTTAATCTCATTAGGTCAAATGAAATATGAACCCATGTTGTAAGAGTCTATGCACATCTGGAAGTGAGCCCCTCTTTACTCTAAGTAATCATAAGCAAAGGCTCCTTACTAGGCTAGTTCTCCACCTGTAAAGGGATCCATTTTGGTAAAACAAGTTCCAGAGGTAATGACTTTGATAGCATCACAAGGGATTTCATGGCTCAGGAATGTAGGTTCTGATGCATGCGCTACTCCAGTACAGAGCCTACACACATAGGGAAGGCTTTTATGCTCTGGCAGAACTAGCTGTTCCTTCTCCCCTTTGCTTAAGCTGAAACAAAGACCAAATACTGACAGTACAGCCATTATGATAGTATCTCTTTTTATTCTTTATTTAACAGAAAATAGCTTGTCTCTTAGCAGTAAAGAATAAAGTGGTGGAAAATAAATGAGATTCTAAATTTAAATCAGGCATTTTGTTGCTAAAGCAACCAGAATCTACAATTATATAATGCAGATAATCACCTATCATAAAAAACACAAGCAAATATATGCTGGAAATGAACTGGTCTTAGAAATTTTAATTATTGAAATAAATGGAGAAATGATAGCTTACAACTCATTGAAGAGTATGAAACTATTTTAAACTGATAATCTGTTCTGTTTATCTCCATAAAACTAAACGTGTTTTTCCAAAACTTGACTTAGTTGCTGATGAATACAAAGAGGTAGGAGACCCCAAAAGGAACCATAGATGATTATTGAAAGTTAAATGACTTTATTAAAAGCAAAAGTTGCTATGGTTACAGCCAGCTCTACTATCAATAAGATTGACCCTGGTCTTCATTTTATGTAAAAGTACAGACATCTGAAACACAATAGCTTTGATCAAATCACACAAAATGTTTTCTCTGCCTCCCATCTTGCCACATTGGGTTATTGTGATTGTAGGTAGGTGCTACTGAGTTCAGTCAGATGAATACATATCAGATCACTAATATAAAGATGCAAATGATTAGCAATGTTTTCAAGTAAGGTTGTCCTAAAACATGTTAAAAGTCTACTATGTGGGAGTTGGCTTTATCATCAGTTGGTAACTTATATATTTTATAATTATTTCATTTATTCACATTCCAGTCATTGCCACCCTTTAATTTCATGTTTTTTCTGATTCTTTATTTCTGTTTAAAATCTTCCCATTTCCTTTTATGTTTTCATATTAAATTCTATAGATAAGCAAGTTCCAGGTTTTGCCAAATTGAACAAAATGAAGAGTGTTCACTTCAACTACTTAAAAATATTAGTACCTTTGTTGAGCTATGTGACATGGCATAGAGAAATTCTGAAATTGTTTAAGCTGAAAAGTAATATTTGGGACAAGGGAGTTGGCTCAGAAAAGTACTTGCCTTGTACCTGAATTTGGATCCTCAGAATCTTCATGACACTGAACTCAGTAGCACCTACCTCTAATCCCAATGACCTAATGTGGCAAGATGGGAGGCAGACACAAAAGACTCTCAAGGAATTATGGGTCAGCTAGCCTGGCACGTAGAGTGGCAAGCAAAGGCAAAGGCCAGAACTGACATTTAAGTTGTCCTTTAACTTGTATTCCTGCGGCATGGTGCTTATAATCCCACACCCACAAAATACATATACACCTGCAGAAACATCATAAATCTGCTTGAACATATGCAAACATATGCATACATGCATACATGTACACACGCAGAGCACAGGAGAAGAGTGGGGAGAAGAGATAACAGAGACAGAGAGACAGAAAGTCAAGTATAGCGTCCAATCTAAGTCCTCATTTGCTATCAGCTGCACAGTACCTTTCATTTTAGGGCACAAAACAATCCCGACAATAGTGGAACAAGTTACATTGTATTATGTTGCATCCTGCTTCATTCACATGACCTACAATCTGTGCTAGAAGCACACATTGGCAGTTACACAGTAAAAGGTTCTACTATATAATTTCTTACTAATATTCTGAGGTTTCCACTTAGACAACTGAAACATACCAAGCAAGTAGAAGAAAGAATAAAACCTGTAATTTATATTTTTCTCTCTCTTCTATGTTACTCAGGAACAATTTAAGCTCGCAACCAGTACACGGGGACAAACAGAGTAGATGATGACACCTGTATTAGGAGATGAGAGAGAAATTACGACTTGGCATCAGCTTTCAGGCCAAACATGTTCATGGAGAAGCTACTCAGAATGTGGCTTTATGGATATGGTATGAGTGCAGAAGAGACCAGGAAGGGTACTGCCAAGAAAGGCTACCCAACTTCAAGTATCAAGTCGTAACTTGGTAAAGAGGGAGTCTTTCTGCCAGTGTGAATCAACCTGAAGAGTCAGAGATAACTTGGTCATGAAATAAAACCGAAGAGTCACAACTGGTGCTAAGTGTCTGCCCATGCTGCCTCTGATGGCTCCACCAGGGATGGCGTCTCAGAACAGAGGCTCAGAGTCAGGGGTAGAAATGGGAGTGTATGTTCACAGAAATGAGTGACAGACTGCTTCTAAAGCAAAAGAGAGATCAACGAAAGAAAAGCATATTCGTGCATATTTTATGTCACACAAAAGGTGTCAGGATGAATACACAAAGAGAGAGAGTCATGCTTTGATTTGATAAAGACTGGACAGTTACAGGTAACTTTGATTGAATGTCAAAGGGTATTAAACTTGGGGAATTCAGCAAGCTCTGTTCAAATTCATTTCTCTATCTCTGTCTTTTCAGAGCTAATATATTTTCTTTTCTGAAAGGAGCAGGGTACCTATAAATGAAGTTTTATATCCTCTTTAAAACAATAACAACAAAAAGAATGACCTTCTTGTCTCTACCTTTTCAAATGTTAAAGAGACATGGATATATTATAGTCTTAAATAAATAAGTAGTTTGCATAGGAATAGAGAACAAAGATTTACCACTCTAACTCTGCCTGATTGCATAAGGATTGCTTTAGGCAGATTATTTTGAGGACCAGCAATTTCAGAAACTGTGAAGGCTGAGAAGAGATTGTGCAGTACATAACCAGTACCATTTGAGTGTGTGTGTGTGTGTGTGTGTGTGTGTGTGTGTGTGTGTGCTTATTCACTTTACATCCTGATCATAGCACTACCTTCTCTTCTCCAGTTCCACCTTCACACACCCTTCTCCCCATTCCCCTCCTTATATCCTCAGAGAAGAGTTACCCAATGGGTACAAAACCTGTCCTGGCACATCAAGTCTCAACAGGACTCTAATGCATACTCTCTCACAGAGGCCAAACAAGGCAGCCCAACTAAGGAAAAGGGATCCGAAGGAAGGCCACAGAGTAAGAAACAGTTCCCATTCCAGTTCTTAAGACACTCACATGAAGATGAAACTGCATATTGACTGCTTATGTGCAGGGGCCTATGTAAGGCTCACGAATGCTCTTTCGTTGGTGGTTAAGTTGGTGGTGAGTGCAGGTTAGTTGACTCTGTAGGTCTTCTTCTGTGGTGTCCTTAACCCCTCTGGCTCCCTCAATCTTTCTCCTGAGTAGATTCCAGGACAGGGAGAGGAACACCAGACCATTCACAAGAAACTTTGACCCCAAATTTGCCCTGTCTCTACAAGATGTACAAGGATACAGATGAAGCAGAATTGAGAGGATGACAACCAAGGACAGGCCCAATTTGAAATCCATCCCAGGCTAAAAAGCCAACACCTGACACTATTAATGGTACTGTTATGTTTGCAACAGGAACCTAGCATAATTGTCTTCTGAGAGGCTTCACCCAGCAGCTGATGAAACAGATGAAGAGACCCACAGCCACGTACGCAGGACCTTTCATTAGTAAAGCCTTCCCAATCCCTTTGCCAGGAAGAGAAAGATGACTCTAAATCTCCAGAGGCTCTGGTTGATTGAAATGCCTATACAGAACTCACCTTGCACTTGTCTGCTTTGACTTTTCTCGTGGCGTTGTCTTACCTAGGTTTCCCCACTCTTCTCTCCTGATTACAGTGTGCACAGTGGTATTTAAGACTGAACACAAAGCTGTGCTTGAAGTTTTCTAATTTGTGTGGTCACCCCACCATGTACATATGAGATATTCGTGTTAAACTTCAAACAGCATTTATGTGGTTCACTTTTCTTCTGTCATTCTCTTTTGTTATAAAGCTCTGTCCCACCCAAGAACTATGTAATATAGAGAAGAAACATGCTCACTACATCTTATGCATTTGCGTTTGCTAACTTTTCTCCATTCCCCTCTGCAAACAGTGGCATTCGAAAGCAATAAGCTCCTTGGTATTTAAATGCCATTTCTTACTATGAGACTCAAGATTCCTCAGATGAGAAATAAAGGCTTATCTTGAAACTATGGCACAGAAAGTTTGAAAGTTGAAATATGCTATCATCTTGGGCCCCAAAGCATGGGAACTTTCAAAAAATATTATGTGCATATGTCAATAAGATAGAAGCAAAAAAGAAAACTCAACTTGATATAGCTCACATTAGCAAACTGAAGACAATTTCAACTTCAAAATAATCAATGATGAGAGTAGATTGTCAAGTATTGGAAAGAATGAGAAATCATTTGCTCATTCTGATGTATAAATAAGTGAGCTGAGAATTTAAGACAAACCAGGATATTTACATAGTTTCTATCATACCTCCCCAGAAAAAAATATATCCATTAAAATGTTTACCCACTTTCCATTCTCTTTTTTTATTATTTTATATTAGAATAGAATCCTGGCCAACAACAATGCAATAAGAGGATCAAGGAGAGAATCAACAGCGATGGGAAAATTGAAACTGTGCACTGGGATATGATACAATGAAAACACATAATCAATACACATGGTATCTGCCAACATTTGTAAGTTTAGTATGTAATTATGAGATAATATACAAACATGAGCCCCAGAGCATTCTACACAAAACTACCTGTGTATTGCAGCATTGTAATGTCCTATGAATCAAAGAGAAGCTGGTGTAAAGAATGGTTCCAAGGACAAGTTAGTAACTTCACAGCAAGATTCTAAATTTCCCTTTTTTTAATAAATGGCACCATTGATAACAAGTCATACACTTGAACAAGGTCTGAGAATTAACTATTAGGAATCATGTGTCATGCACCATGTATCTGTGCTGGTATCCTGAATCTGGTGGATAAGTCGCTATGCTGTAGGAAATACCAAAGTACAGAGAAAGGCAAGGTATCATTTCAATGACAGCCCCAAATCTTTGAAAAACAAAGGTGCTTTTTGTACTGCACACAAACTTTCATAAAGTTTGAGATAATCTTCAAAATAGAAATAAAAATTGTATTTGAAATGGAATTTTGACCTGAGAAAGATCAGTCACTAGAGTTTTCTTCCTTTAGTCTTCTCTTCACTCAAACCCCATCACTGGAATCACATTATAGAAAAATCACACTGCGGTTGCATGAAGGCTAATAATCCTGATGCCACTGTGAAATTTAGCTCTTCGAATTCCCTTTGCCTTTAGTTTGGTGTTAGAAACCACAAAATGTTATTTTCACATTGTTGCCTCTAGCTCCTTGAAAAAAATTTCAAGGAAAATGAAAAATGACACAAATGCAGTAAGAGGATATTGGGAATGCTATATTTTTATTATTGATGTTACATAGAGAAGTTCATTATAATTGGCCTTTGTGTACTTTACCTTTTGACAAACTTACTTGAAAGAGAGACATATTAAGAACAAAGTGTCTTATGAACAGCCTTCAACTTCTATAGTAACAAGGTAATGATGCTTAAAGAGCCTGATTAAGAATAAATATGATAAATCAGAGGTGGTTTACAGTCAAGATAATAATAATTGTTATAAGCCCATTGTTGTCACATTGTGTTTTTGTAACATCCAGTAATCAGAAAAAAAACTATTTGGGTATTTAAAATGTCCATTTTCTCGCAGTACATATTTGATTTAATGAAATTAGAATTTGTATGCACTGTTCTATATTTTTATAGCTTTGTTTTCAAAGGGAAATGCTATGATTCAAACACACATTCTCTTTTTGCTTAGCAGATCACAACTATTAACCTGGATTTGTTTATCCATCGAACGTAAAAATGTCTCAGTAAACCAAAATAGATGGGTTCAACTCAATGTGAGGGGTGAAATGTAGTATGCTCTGCCCTCTCTCCGTTTTTCAAGTAGAGGCAATGATGAGCGTCAGTCTAAAGCAATACACACAACAGGTGATATCTAATTAAATAACAGTGTGCTTGTTCTATGAGGAGTTTTTAAACATGTTACTTAATTAGTTTGGGATACATTTCATTTTTTTTATTATGATCTCATTTGGATAGCAAGGAAATACTGATTTATCTTATATAGTTAAATGTTAATTTTATGACGGGATGTGGGGTGTGTGTGTGGGGGGTGTTCCTGGTAGTAGCCAGAGGACAGAGTAGTTCTTCAAATAGAATCTTTCAAGACTTATTTTTGTTTGTTTGCGTGCCAAGCATTCTCCTTGATCTGTGATCTGATTTGGGTAATTCATTCATATGTTTCATTTCTTAATGAGCAGGGACTTTTGATTATTAAGAAGAAGCTAGAACTTGAGAGTAAGGAGTAAGTGAAATCCGAAGTTGGTAAGCACCATGAAGCTCTGCACAGACAGCTGCCTTCCCAGTGAGTTGAGATTAGCACAAACATAGAAGAATCACCGCTTGCCAACTCCATTTGGAGAGCCCAGCCACCCATGTGTGAGAGAGTAAATTTAAAAGTCCAGATGATACATGAGATACTTGGAACGACCGGCCAAAGCTTTCAGTTAGCTTTCAAATTTATTTCCTCACACATGAATGACCATTCAGTTCAAATGAAAGCAGAGAAGCACAACTGATCTACAAATATGTCCAAGAAATGTTTGGTTTGGTTTCAGGAAATATCGGATGTTATATTTTTTCTCTTTTCCTTCTCATGAATTACTTGGCAAGCTTTAAGAGAGTACTGCTATCCGAACTTTAAAACATCAGTTAGATAATAGAGCATCAAACAGTGAATTCACATGGGACAGCATATGATAGGAATCTTAATTTGTCAAAGTTAGACACCAAAGAACAATATTCTCCAAGAGATGGCAAAGAAACCTGTAGGTTGGAACTTTTTTGCTGGAGACCAAACCTAGGCTTCCCTCACACAGAGTGGGCAAGTGTCTGCCACCAAGATATGTTTGCAGCTCAGGAAAGAATTTGTGAAGTGAATCCCCCAGATAAAATGGATGAGAAAAATATGGTCCATAGAAAGGTATTCTCTTGAAACCAACCACCGGTAAAAGCTCATCTTAATGTGAAACCATTCCCTTGTTTCTGCATAGTTGTTACCACAATAGTGTTTCTCTGTTTCAGCCAACATTCATTTAACATTTACTTTGAGATAAGTTCTTTAAAAAGCAAAAGGAAATGAAAAGTAAAAATATTCATTTATTTAAAAATATAAAAAAACATACAAAATGCATGCTTCATTGAATAGGGGCTGGCACAGTTATGGCTCAGAATAGGAATTATTTTTGTTAAATTACATTTTTTAAAAAGCCACAAGAATAATGCAAGAGGACAAATTTTAAGAATATGTTTGGTCTAAATGTTCACCTTTTATGAACTTAAAATTTGTTTCCATGAATGACAAAAATGTTATTTTATTTTAAAACATAGAAAAGAGTGGGGGGTGGGGACTCATTTTTCTGCTTTTACAGGAACCTTGATAAAAGCAAATATCACTTCTACCAGAAATGTACACAGTAAAGAAAGACCTCAAGCTTTTTCTGAGTACTTGTCAGGGGTAGATTTCTTTTAAGCTGTTTATATCTGCCTATGTTATTCAAATAGTTGCAATTATAGAATAAAGAAGTGCTTATTTTTAAAAATAAAATATAGAAAGGGAAAGCATTATTGTTGTTTGCATAGCTCTGATTTCAGGTTAAATGTTATATTTCTATCAACAACATGTTTAATGACTATTATTAGTCAAGGTTTCCAAAATCACAGAATCAGTAAGATTGTTGGTAGGCAATGATGAGAGAGGATTATATACATACATACATATATACATACATACATACATACATACATACATACATACATACATAACACACACACACACACACGCATGCACACCCATGTGCACAGAGGGATAGTTTGCTAAGATCTTGGCTTATGTAATTATGAACACCTAAAAGTCTCATGATGAGCCATAATCAAGCTACAGGACAGTAGAACCAACCATGTGACTCCACATTTGAAGGAATGAGAATCCATAAAGTCAAAACTTTAAGTCTCAGTTATAGCAAAAGCCTGAGAAGCCAGTTCCAAAACACAAAGGTAGGAAAAGAAGCTTAGCTCTTCTCCAGGAGATAGTAAGATACAGAGGGTCAGATTGGTAGAAAATTATGAAGAGATAGATAGAGATAGGCCATACTTATATGTGGAGGGAAAGATGAATTGTGCCTAAAAGTTGACACATTCTATACATAATAAAATATATTTGTAATGATGAAGACACAGAAATGGATAAAGAGAGAGAGAGGAGAGGCAGAGAACCTTTCAGTATCCCATTTGTCCTGAGTCTTTTGCAGAATGGTGTCAGCCATCTTTGAGTGAAACCTTAATTGATCTACCGATCGAAATCTCATTCTCTTCAAAAGACATCTGCAAAGATGTCCCCAAAACAGTGCCTTTGGACCTATCTGCGAATCCCCTAATCCTATAAGGTTGGCTTCTAAACTTAATCATCCCGGCTGTATATTATTAGAACAATGTGTTTTATTGACCCCATACTTCTGCCAACAAATACGTAAGGAACATAATTTAAATGATATGAAACACAGAAGTTTAGTTTCACAATCTGGTATTACTTGATAGCAATGAAAACTACCATATAGAATTACATATCAAGATAAATATATTTTGCATATTTAGCAAGGTAAATTATTTCACATTGTGTTTTTAGCACTTCAGTCAACAAATACTTTCTACAAATTGTTACTGGTTATTTTATTTATTTACATTTCAAATGCATGTGTGTGTGTGTGTGTGTGTGTGTGTGTGTATGAAGGTGCAAAGCTTAGGTGCTTCTCAGTCATTTGATATTCATCAGTTGCAAATTTTTGTTTAGCTCTGTACCCCATTTTTAATAGGATTATTTGGTTCTCTAAAGTCTAACTTCTTGAGTTCTTTGTATATATTAGATATTAGCCCTCTATCAGATGTAGGATTGGTAAATGTCCTTTCCAATCTGTTGGTTGCCATTTTGTCCTATTGATAGTGTCCTTTGCCTTACAGAAGCTTTTCAATTTTATGAGGTCCCATTTGTTGATTGTTGATCAAGAGCATAAGCCCTTGGTATTATAAGACAATGGCCATCTTGCTAAAAGCAATCTATCGATTCAATGCATTCCACATCAAAATTCCAACTCAATTCTCAATAGGGTTAGAAAGAGCAATTTTCAAATTTATTTGAAGTAACTAAAAACACAAGAGAGTGAAAACTATTCTCAACAATAAAAGAACTTCTGGGGGAATCACCGTTCCTGACCTCAAGCTGTACGACAGAGCAATAGTGATAAAAACTGCACATTATTGGTACAGAGACAGGCAAGGAGATCAATGAAATAGAATTAAAGACCCAGAAATGAACCCACACACCTATGGTCACTTGATCTTTCCCAAAGAAGCTAAAGCAAATATTTTTAATCTACCATGTATCAAAACATATCTTAGGGTAGATTCTTGGAGTATTATAGAGACTAAAATAGACTGTGCCTATTTTGAAGCATAATTAAGAATGTTTGTTACTGTTATATTCTTCATTACTGAGTTTAAATATTGTAAAAGGAAAAGCACTGTTCCATATAGTCACTGGACATAAGAATAACTTACCATGAAATAATAGCATTCCTGCATTCAGACCTATATTGGCAGAAGAGTAACCATTTAATGAGGAATCAAGAAAGCTAGGATCTATGCCCAATTTTCTCCCTTCTCCATGCCTAATTCTTCAAAAATCACTTGTACTCTCTGCATCATAGCTGTTTCATATCTAAGATAAAGCAATGATGGATACAGGGATAACAAGAAGCAAAATCCAGAGGACACAAGTACCAGCATATGGTCATTTCTGTGTCATAGCCAACCAGTGAATATTGATGGCAACTCTGTTTTGTACACAGCAATACAAGGTTATTGATAGACTGATCAAGTTCTCTCACTGGCCTGTGCATAGCATTCTACACATAATTAAATTTTGGAGAGGTATTGATTTATTATCAAAGCTTCATGACCTAGAGTATTCACAGCAACCTGTCTGTTCTCTCTGGATAAGTTTCTCTAGCTAATGGAGTACATTCTAATAGCTGTTAATTACCTTTCTTAATGACATCTGCATTTAACATCACTCATGTCTAATCTATTTTAATTTCATCATAAAACTCATGCTTTGAAATTTTAATAAAATATGTACAGATTATGTTTTATTTAATTTATTTAATTCTATCACATAAGAGTGATAGGTAATTCTGATCTAAATTAATAAGTACCCTTCTTTCAGTAGAGAGTCATCTGTAAGAGAATAAATAAGCAAACATGGCCATGTGTGTGTGTGTGTGTGTGTGTGTGTGTGTGTGCGTGACACATTGTTCTCTTTTGAATACACAAACTTCTTGGCTATAACATTGCCTTGTAGCCTATTTATGCCTACACTTGCTACTGTTTTCTAAATCCTTTACAAATTATGTTTATCTTTCTTTTACATCCAAATTCTGCCACCTCCTGTTCCCCCCTGTTGGCATTAGAAGCTGTCCACAGCCTCTGAATATAGCAATGATGTCACGCCTAGGCAACAAGTACCCTCATATGACTGTTGCCATGGCAACCACAACACATTCCCAGTGTGCACCTCACCTGTGCACCTCACCTGTGAGCAGTTGTGCCTGAGATTAACTTACAACCCAAACAAAAGGCAGAGCCCCCAACCCCTTGCCCCTTCTTTTTCTTCGTCTTCCTCTTTTTCTTCTTCTTTCTCTTTTTCTCCTTCTCCTTCTCCTTCTTCTTTTCTTCTTCTTCTTCTTCTTCTTCTTCTTCTTCTTCTTCTTCTTCTTCTTCTTCTTCTTCTTCTTCTCCTCCTCCTCCTCCTCCTCCTCCTCCTCCTCCTCCTCCTCCTCCTCCTCTTCCTCCTCCTCCTCCTCCTTCTTCTTCCTCCTCTTCCTTTCCCCCTTCATCCTCTTCCCTGCTCCCCCCCAATAAATCTCTTGCCTTGGAGCTATGCTGGCCCGGTGTGATTTGTCCAGATATGAGCCTCCTTCTAACACAACACCCCCTTTCCAAAGTCCCTTCTCACATTCCCCATCCCTTTCGCCTCTGAGAGAGAAGGCCCCTCTTGGTTAACTCCCCACCCTGGCACACCAAATCTCTGCAGGAGACTTAGATACATCTTCTCCCACTAAGGCCAGACAAGGCAGATCTCTTGTGAAATGGATTCCACAGTCAGGCTACAGCTTTAGGGACTGCCCCCAAGGTTTGGAATATTCAGAAGATGATTTAGCTCAGGGCCTCAATTCACCCCATGTATGTTCTTGGTTGGTGGCTCAGTCCCTGAAAGATGTCAATTGGTCCAGTTTAGTTGACTCTGTTAATCTTCCTGTGGAATTACTGTCCCCTCGAGTTCCTTTAATCCTTCCACTAGCTCTTTCATAAGAATCCTGACAACCATCCAATGTTTGACAGTGGGATCTGCATCTGTTTCAGTCAGTTGGAGCCTCATAGAAGACAGTTATGCTAGGCTCTTGTCTGCAAGTACAACAGAATATTGTTAATAGTGTCAACATGTGTCTTTTAAGGATACAAAACAGGCCTAGACACATACAAGAAGATTGAAATAATCCCATGCATCCTATCCGACCACCACAGACGAAGGCTGGTCTTCAATAAGATCAAAAATGACAGAAAGCCCACATACACATGGAAGTTGAACAAAACTACTCAATGATAACTTGGACAAGGAAGAAATAAAGAAAGAAATTAAAGACATTTTATAATATAATGAAAATGAAGGTACAACCTACCCAAACTACCCAAACTTATAGGACACAATGAAAGCAATGCTAAGAGGAAAACTAACAGCTCGTAGTGCCCCCAAAAAGAAACTGGAGACAGCATTCATTAGCAGCTTGACGGCACACCTAAAAACTCTGGAACAAAAAGCAGCAAATACACTCAGGGGAGAAGGAGGCAGGAAATAATCAAATTCAGGGCTGAAATCAACCAAGTAGAAACAAAAAAGACTATACAAAGAATCAACAAAACCAGGAGATGGTTCTTTGAGAAAATCAACAACATAGATAAACCCTTAGCCAGACTAACCAGAGGGCACAGAAAGTATATCAAAATTCACAAAATCAGAAATGAAAAGGGAGACATAACCACAAAATCTGAGAAAATTTTAAAAAAAACTGGAAAATCAGGATGAAATGGATTATTTTCTAGACAAATACCAGGTACCAAAGTTAAATCAGGATCAGGTAAACCATCTAAACAGTCCCATAACTCCTAAAGAAATAGAAGCAATCATTAAATTTTAAGCTGAGGAATATCTAATGGTACTTAGAAGTACCTAAAGTAATGTTCAACCTCCTTAGTCATCAGGGAAATGCAAATCAAAACAACCCTGAGATTCTACCTCACACCAATCAGATTGGCTAAGATCAAGAACTCAGGTGAGAACAGATGCTGGCAAGGTTGTGGAGAAAGAGGAACACTCCTCTATTGATGGTGGAATTGCAAGCTGGTACAACCACTCTGAAAATCAGTCTGGAGTTTCCTCAGAAAATTGCACATTCCATTACCTGAGGACCCAGCTAAACCACTCCTGTTCATATACCCAAAAGATGCTCCAACATACAACAAAGACACATGCTCTACTATGTTCATAGCAGCTTTATTTATAATAGCCAGAAGCTGGAAAGAACCCAGATGCCCTTCAACAGAGGAATGGACACAGAAAATGTGGTACATCTACACAATGGAGTACTACTCAGCTATTAAAAACAATGACATCATGAAATTCATAGGCAAATGGATGGAACTAGAAAATATCATCCTGGGTGAGGTAACCCAATCACAAAAAAACAAAACAAAGCAAAACAAAACAAAAAAACCACACACACACATAGTATGCACTCACTGATAAGTGGATATTAGCCCCAAAGCTCAAATTACCCAAGATACAATCCACAGAGAACATGAAGCTCCAGAAGAAGGAAGACCAAAGTGTGGATGCTTCATAAAAGGGGGAACAAAAATATTCATAGGAGGGTATATGTAGACAAAGTTGGGAGCAGAAAGTAAAGGAATGGCCATTCAGAACCTGCCCCACCTGGGGATCCAGCCCATATATATACAGCCACCAAACCTAGACAATATTGGTGAAGCCAAGGAGTGCATGCTCACAGGAGCCTGATATATCTATCTCCCGAGAGACTCAGCCAAAACATGACAAATACATAGGTGAACGCTAGCTGCAAACCATTGAACAGAGAACAGGATCCCCATTGGAGAAGTTATAGAAAGGATTGAAGGAGCTAAAGGGGCTTGCAACCCCATAAGAACAACCATACCAACCAACCAAAGCTCCCAGGGACTAAACCACTACCCAAAGACTACACATGGACAGACCCATGGCTCCAGCTGCATATGTAGCAGAAGATGGCCTTGTTGGGCACCAATAGGAGAAGCCCTTGTTCCTGCCAAGGCTGGACCACCCATTGTAGGGAAATATCAGGGCAGGAACATGGGAAGAGGGATGGTTGGGGAGGGAGAACACTCTTATAGAAGAAGAGATCAGATGGGTTAGGGGGCTCATGGACGGGAAACCGGGAAAAGGAATAACATTTGAAATGTAAATAATAAATATCCAATAGAAAAAAGACTTTCCCTTAGCATCTATTGATGTTTTCAGCAAAAACAAAAAAGCAGAAAGAAAAGTCAAAAGAGAGCTCATATATAAACATTTCACTTCAAACAGGGCCTTGCCACAAGTATAACACGGAAAATGCCATGTTTTCACTTCCACATGTCTTCAGGTGTGTCAGCATTGTGTTATTGAGGATTGTTATTCCCTTGCCTTCTTCTAAATGGGCTTTGCTCAAGATGGTCACTAAGTATAAACTCTGGCATAGATAATGTTACAGTCTGACAAATTATTCAACGATCCTTCTATGATGACAAGACACCCTCTCGCAAACCCTTTCTCATGTAACCAAGATTGGGGGGACTAGGGTCTGTATAATATAATAAGCATATTGTAACAAATTAAATTCCAGTCCTTCCCCCTAAGATGTTGCCTTCAATCACCTCTAGTTTTTCCTAATGATAAAGACATATTAAGAGTGGATCCATGAACTTGTGACATGGTGTGTCCCAGTGAAGTATCCTGGGTCCTTGATCCACCATTTCTACACTGAATTCTAATTTGAGCAAAATAGCGTTTTGATTAATTCATCCACTGAATTGTAAGGTTATTTTTCAATAGTCTAGTCCTGCAAAAGAGTAATTAAATACAATGCACCTAAAATATTCTAGCACTCCCTTAAAGAAAAGCCAGTGTTTTGCTATTGAGTGGAACTGAAATCAATAATTCATCTCTTACTGAGGTAGCTTGAAAGACAGTTGAATGAAATTGGCATTTCCCTTAATAAATAAATCTAGAACTCAATACCTGTAAAAACTTTAAATCAACCAGAAAGAAATTTTTTTCACTTTTGTCTGATATGGTCTGTAGTCTTCCAGTCTTTGTATACGCATCTGTAAAACAAAGAAGTTGGGAAAGATAGTCATCGACTTTAACATTAGGTCTGTAAACAACAGTCTCCATCTAAACTCTATAATGACAGCATGTATTTTAAGTAAGTAATAAGGTTTTGAAAAATGGAATAAAACAAGCAGTTTATAAAAACAGGAAAATAAGGCAAATTGTAACATACATATTGAATATTTGGATGAAATCCTTAATACTATGCAAGTGTGGCTATCTTCAGAAATTGTAGAAAGGGTACACTGCATATAAGTTTCAACATGAAGATGCTATGGAAAACATATAATCTTTCCCCCAAAATAAGAAAAACTGGATTAAGATTTGCTATACCCACTCAGCATATTATTTAATATATTCTCCACCATAGCTTCTTAAGATGTTGGTTACAATTCCATATGTGATCACAAAAATAAAGATGTGGTCATTAAAATTTTGTCAACAGAAAAAGGTTGGTGTATGTGGTCAGCCAAACTTAATTTAAAATCAAATGATGACTATGAAGTATTCTTGTTTGCACTCCCGTTTGGAAGTTCATGAGTTCATGATGGTCTTGCTTCTGAATACAGGGCTTTCATACTTTGCACGAAACATATCACCATACCATGCAATCTCAAAGAACATGGCTGAAAATACTTAGCTCAGATTTAAGACTCATGTGTCATGGTAGTGGTTTTTTTTTTTTTTTTTTACTGTACAAGGAAATTTCTCTGCTCTTACAGAAATATAAATGGTTTCATCTGGAAAAACCAAGATCTTATATATTTTTCTGTTACCACTTCTCAGCATATTATTATCAAATTAATATGCCTTTAGATTATATTACGGTAGAATGTTTGATTTCAAACAATGTTGTTTGGCTTGTAGACTAGAGTTCAATAAAAAAGAAAACTGTACCAATGAAAATTGACTTGAAATTATAACTCAAATTCCAAAACTTTGTCAAATGGTCCTAAACACAGTTCTGTGTTATATTGGATACTTATATGAATCAGCATTCTCAGCATTAACATTACAAAATCAAGATATTTATCAGCTCTAAAACACACTAAAAACATTCTACTTCCTGCAGGGTCAAAAACACAGCAGAAATTTAGTTGGCTATAGAAAAGCAAATACGCATATCTACCTTATCAGTGTGCAAAATATCAAATACTTTAAATTAATTTTCGTATGATTTATTATCATTAAATTTCTGAGTTGAATTCTTGTTTCTTATACTTTTTAAATGCTGGGTCCTTTAAAAGTTCCCCAGGTTCTTGGTAAAAGGAGCCACAAGGAAACCTCCAAACAACCCTGTCTATTGCATGGCTGCTGTGGACGGCGGTCTGTTTTGTCTGCCCCCTCCAAAGGGATGCCTGTATGCAGGGGAGGTCAGGTGAAATCGTATTAGTCAGCTAAGGTTAGAGCCTGTGATTGGGCAGTGGAAAAAGAAGGCAGAGCCGAAAGTTTTTAGAGAGGAGACAGAGAGAGACAGTGAGAGAGGAGACGACAGAGACTGAGACTGGAGAGACAAGATAGAATCTGTAGGAGAGGATGGTGAGCCGGAACCATGTAGTGCTAGGAGCCAGAAGTAACTTGGGATTTCATACATAGATGATTGAGTAACGTAGGGTACATTTGTGCAATTTGAATCAATATCAGTGGAGTTTCGAGTTCTTTGTGCGGGCATTTGGGAGTTGGAGATTTACCATTATAAATCTGGTTGTTAAATTACAAGACTGTAGTTTTTATTTTATACGGTTAGGGGATTAGAGCCAGTGACAGACAATCTTGCCAGGTTAGCTTCAGGAGACAGATAGTTTGGGCGTGTGGACTGGTTGGGCAGCAGGCTAACCGTGGGAACCTGGGAAGACCGCCATTTGCGGCTCCCAGGCGTAGCTAGCATTACCTCGGATTGCTTTGTATAATTACACGCTATACGAGGCTATTGGGTATTCACCACAAACTGACAGTAAAGCCCTATCGCTGAAGACAACACCTACACAACTCACTGAACATGAAGAAATTGAGTTGGTGGCTACCTACAGCCTTTTCCCCTTCAAACTAGTGTTCATGGAACTGGATGGTATTCTGCACACTACCAAAGGAGAAAGGTAAACACCACCCAGTTATAAACTGTTCTATCAACAATGGTGACATGCCTGAAAGATTTGCTAGTGCAATATTACCACAAAGTTTGTCAGAGTAGCCAACCAATATCTGATTGGATTTAAGGCCCACTTCATGAGATGGAACCCACACCTGAAACTGCTTGGGTGGCCAAGAACCTGAGAGGAGATAAGTCAAAGACCTAGGAGAAAACCAAAAACGACTGCTGTACTAAAGGAATGTAGCTATTAAATGAGTTCTCAAGACATTTTGCTGTACACATAGATCAGTGCCTTGCTCAGTCACCTTCAGAGAAGCTTACTCATGCAGAAAATGAGAACGAACACAGAGACCCACAAATGGACAATGTGAAGAGAGTGAGAGACCTAGTAACACAATACATAGTCCTAAATGGAATGTCTCCAGCAAATTCCTACCCTCGGGACTTAAGGAAAGAGGAGGCATAAAGACAGTAAGATCCCCGAGGGGATGAAGGACACCAAGAAAACAAGGTCCTCTAAACATTGCAGGACCGTCGCAGAGAGCCTGTGACAACATGCACAGGGCCTGCACAGGTCTGCACCACTCGCGGTTTCAGCACTGAGAGAACTGAACACAAGCTCCCATCCCTACCTAGAAGCTATCTTCAGTCGACAACCCCTGGCAAATGAAAAATCCGTTTTATGCACGAGTCTCAATGGGATACAAACCACTCTTCAGGTCAGGCCTCTAGCGCAGCAAGTGGTGGAAAAACAAACTCAATGGCACCTCCAGAGGTTCTTTGTCTTAAACAGTTTAGCCAGGACATTTTCCCCTTGCAAGTCTTCTGAATACATATTGTGTTTCCTAGTTTTGTGGGTTTTAGGTATTTGCTGTAGAAACCTGTGTCTCTGAGTCTACGTGCTTAGCTCGTGCTTTCTCATTGGCTCTTTTTAATTGGCTTTGTTTGTTAGTTAATTAGTCTGTTTGTTTGTTTGTTTTGCCCTGTTGTTTGATTTATTTTATCTTATTTTTTTATTGTTCTTTAGATGCCTGTTTTATTTTGTTTTGAGGGGAGACAGAAAGAGTATGGATTCAGATGAGAGGGGAGGTGGGAACAATCTCAGAGGAATTGAGGGAAGGGAAACCACAATCAAAATACACTGGATGAAAAAATATATTTTAAACAAAAGAAAAATAATGTTTCTCATGGCAAAACAGTTTAAAGTTGAAAAACCTAAAGCTTTGGTAAACACTATGAAATTATGAAAATATGTTTTAAAAACATAAAAAAGGCAAAGAATATAATGCAACTGTGAGTGGTGTTGCTTTGGCACAAGACTAAGTTCCAGTGTGACCAGTAGCATGGCCTTTGCACAAACTACTTCATCTTGCTGTGCCTGTGTGGCCACAGCTGTTGAATAAAAACATTAGCAAGCTTTGCTTCCCAGGACAGCCCCTGAGCCTTTTAAATGGGTTTATATTATACGCAAGGTGCATGGAACAATGCTGCATATAGTTAGTGCAATGTAAATTTCCTGTTGTTGTTATTATTATGTACCGAATTTATATTGAAAGTATATTCTATTACTCTCCAGCTTAGTATATAAAACAGTTATAAAATTAGAACTGTATAAATGTGACTTCGGCTTATTTTTCAATGTGATCAAGAGTAGCAAATTACACATCATAAAATGCCAGGCTTAGTCCTTCCAACTGACCCTTTATAAATCTCCCTATCTCAGTATGCAAGTAATTATTAATGTTAGTCTAATTCAAATAAGGCTTTCCTCATTCCAACTGACATAAAGCAAAAGGGCTATTGATGATAATATTTCCTCCAAACTGTGTATAGGGTAAAAGTTATGTGATTTTTATCAACTGATTGGCTTAAAATAAATTTATATCAAGGTCCTAGCATGTGCAGAAACCAAAGTTCAAGCTATCCATAAACATGAGATTAAAAAAATCTATACACATAAGAATAATGCCAAAGGAGCTGTGGCTGAGAGTTGAAAAAAATAACATTTTTAAGCAGAAAACGTGCAGATACAGTTCTAGATTACCAGTCTAGTCTCACTTCAGAAATGTGTGATTGACACCATTTTTACCAGAAGAATTACTTGATAATGTAAAACTTCCCTTTACCAAAATGTGGGAATCCAATACTGTCTAACGTATAACTAACACACATTGAATATTTAGGCTCAAAAGAAGGGGAAACTATCGTGATTGTCCCAGCACTCACAGATGCTCTTATGCATCGGCAACTATGAACAGGAACTTATGCATCTTCTGAGTGCTTTGATGGTACTGAAAGGGTTTGAATATTTTGCTGTAGAGAGAGAGTGAGAAACAGACACACAGGTGGAAGTCCTGGAGGACTAACACTTTGTGAGTGGAAGCAGAACAAACTCATCAACGAGTGAAGGGAATCAAGTTTAACCGACAAGGCTAGTGCTGTACAAGAAGAGGGCAGAGGAAGGAAAGGGAAAGTGGAAGAAGGAAAGACTTTCCAGGAAGGCACTGTCCTATGATGCCACATCACCCAGACATCTGGGAACAGATTTTATTGATTCAGCTTTAGCTAGAAGCTCCAAGCTGAAACTTTATCAGAAAAGTCTTCCCTGAATGTTAACATATGTGAGGACCTAGCCAAAGCCAAATCTCTAGGAAAATAAAAGGATACATTAATGTTATGCAACTAAGTATTATAATGCATCAAATTAACAGATTAACAATAAATCATGATTAGCTCCATATATGATGAAAATACTGAATGATGACTTTAATCCTGTTGAGGAGAAACATGCATTATAAATACATGAATCTTTCTTAACCTAGCAAAGGTGTGTTCAAGGCATGTATTAATCTTTCTTGTTCACAATGTGAGGTGGCAAGAATGTGGTTTGGTCATTCTTTATGTGCATGTTTTCTGGAAGTTGATTCACTGTCTTCTGGAACCAGGATTTGGTCTAGAAAAGTTTAAGGCATTTCCCCTTAATTTATTAAAGTATCCTACGTTCTGATGAAATTTTCAATTTTTTGTGAAGTCCAGTATCCTTATTAGACTATTTCCATCTTTTTTAATGCAGCATTTGAACCCAATAATTAATATCATTACATATTTCTCTAAAGACTTGCCACCAGTCATAAGAGCATCGAGAAAAGTATGAAGTTGTACTTTCGGTTATGTAAGATGTTATTCCCAACTCCAACTGTCTTAATGGCCTTTCCGACTATTGTGGTGCAGTATGGCAGCATGGGAGAGGGGACAGAGTTTATTCTGGACCACAGTCCCAAGTTATTATCCATCATTGTCAGGGCAGCAGGAACCTGAAGTAGATAACCAACGTCTGCCATTGCAACATGCCACATGTGTCACACTGACACACACAACACATGTCACACTGACACACACCACACGTGTCACACTGAGGACATGCAGCTTGCTTTCTACATTCAGTGACTTCAAGATTCCCTACCCCAGAGACAGTGCCCTCCACACCAAGCAGGTCTTCCCAATTGGACAATTAAAGTTATCATCCCAATCTGTACATGAAAGGCATCTTAAGCTATGGAAGAGAAAAGAAAAGAGAAGATAATAGGTGGACAAAGGCAAAAGGTCAGGGTTTTTTCCCTCATATATGAAACCTTGATTCAATATCTGTGTGTGTGTCTCCCTCTCCCTTTCAACCCCCTTATATCCACACACAGAGACACTTTTATATATTTCATATGTGAGTAGAATGAAAACTATTTGAGGGTAAGAAAGAAACTAAAAAGAGGGGGAAGGATCTTGGGAAATTGTCCCCGCCAGCGGGGACCCAGTTATTCAGGGTCCCGAAGGGGCGCTACCCTTGGGCCTAAATGGGGGGCGAGAGAAGAAGGAGACCAAGCAAGATTCTGTTGTCAAGGTCTCGTTTATTGGGATGAACGTTACAGCTTTTAAGGCTTTCAGGTAGGGGAGTGACCTTGTGAAATATGAAGGAGGGAGATGAGGTATAGGCAGTGATAGCTGGAGGCAAAGAAGTCAGGCGATGAGGTCAGGTGATGGAGACACCAGGTGTAGACTGAGGAGATAACTGGTATCTGCTAGAGCTGAGGCATCCCTTGAATGTTATCTTCCTGTGCCATAAATTCATGGGAGAGGCTTTGTCCAACAATCTTAAGACTTATGGCAGTCATCTTAGGGGTGAGTCTCTGTGGCAAAACAGCCCAGAGTCACCTATCCACTTTGAGCCAAGCAGTTCAAAAGCGGCTAGGCCCAAATCTAATATGGCTCCGTGCATCTCCCCCATTTTTCTTTTATAAAAGACAATTAGGTAGAAGTAGTGGTCTGAGAGAGATCAGACATGCCTCACAGAGTGCCCAGCTCGGCCATGGTGAGCCACTCTTGCAGTTAGGACTGCACCCCAATGGCTAGGAATGAACTTATGTTGTAACACACCGTTCTGGGCTATACGTGTGTGTTATTGGGGGAGAAACTGGGCAGAGGAGCATTTCACCCCGGCCCTTGCACGTTTAAACGGGTGTAGCCACCTCTGTCTTGGGATCGACCTCTCAAACACCAGCCTTATCTGTCATAGGATCACCTTGTCGCCCCCAAGGTTTCTGTCTTAGATTGGTCAAGGGTCAGAGGAAGTTGCCCGTCCCTGAGGATAGCTACATTGGATCATCTTCTCATTCCTCTTACTTGAGCCCAGGGGCGAAAAAGTAGGAGCCAGATGGCATTAATATAAGAGATTGTGGAAATTGAGCCTCTCCCAATAAGTGGTGGGCACCTCATCTGGTTCTCCTCAGCTGCTATGGCCATACCACCAAGGGCCTAGTCAAGCCTCTCCTGTAATAAAATTTAGAATTCCCAATTGTTAGCAACTACTCCAGAAAGTTCACCTACTGTGCTTGCCTAACAATAGATTGGGGGACGGTAACTCCAGACACTGCAGACACAATGGCTGCAGCAGTAATGGCTGCTACAATAGCAGCGAAAGTGCCAAGGTCTTTCCCAGGACAGTTCAGGATCAGTCATTTTTCTCTGGAACAACCAGCAGACAATGGAACTATGTCTGAGATCTACAAAACCAGGGCAGAGTTCCCCAGTCCACAGCAGCTTCTAGCAAGCAGCAGTGCACAGAGGGTCGGAGCGCAGGCCGCGGTGGGACGGGACACAATGACTGCAAAAACGCCAGAATTTCTGTGATGACAAAAGATGAGTGGGAATCCTCCATATTCCTCCAAGGACACAGGAATGACTCCAGGGACCCGAACCAGGAGAGCTGAATCTTCATGCTCCCAGGATCAGCAAGTCTCAGCAACCACCTCTGGCAGCTGGCAGGAAATGTAGATGGGACGAATATGAACAAAATACAGTTACATGTGTGAAAACATCAGAATGTAATTCATTATTTTGTATATTAACTTAAATATTTAATTAAAATAAACCTAGACCTTGAACACTCACAACATTTCCAATGACATTTCTGCCTTTCCGTCTCTGCTAGCCACTGTTTTATACACCAGGAAATCATAAGCAAAGCTTAACTATCAAATCTGATGACTCAGATAAATAAAAGGAGCAAATATGAAACTCACTGGGAGAAGCAAAAGTTGCAGCCTGGACCATGCCTTCCTGTAGGGCAGACAGAATAATGTGACCATGCTATTCTCTCAGCCTAGCAGCCATATGCACAGTCCTTGTAACATGTTTCCAGAAAATGGATAACAAGACATTTCAGTCCCCTGTACAATTGAGACCACACTGTGATGCATAAGAACTAAAGAAACACATCATTTTGTATCTTTTGTGTATACTTATTCTAAATTTAACTATTTCATTTAACAAAGACCCTAAATTAACATGTAAAATCTGGCATCTTATAAAACCTCTCATATGCTTATATATTTTTGTGTTATTTATATATTTTATATACATCTTTCAAACCAATGATTTTGGCAAATTTACTATAGTTAAAACTATGTTTTAATATAATTAAAATAGGATAGGTTTGCTCATCTGCAATAATACTTTATCAGCTATATCTCATTGTCTCCATTTTAATAAGCTTTCCCAACCTGAAGATCAATCAAAGGCAATTGATCAGATATCATAAACTTTAGATCTTCTAGAACTGTGTTCATTTTCTCAGACTAACAAAGGCCACTGAAGAAGACCATTCTCCAGCTGCTCTTTACACCCTACTGTAGCTTACTGTGATTTAGCAAGGACAGATATTTAAACATCTTGGTCCTTGGGCCATAGGCATTTAAGCTGTACCATTATAAGAACCCATCCATCCACTGGCGTAATGGAGGGTGCAGGCCTTGTGGATACAGCATTATTCAAGCCCCTAGACTTGCCTTACCACCTCAGCACTCCACCAAGGATGATTACCTCAAGCAATGAGCTGTAGCCAGTTTCCATGGAGCAATGTTTAGTTCCTAAATCATTCTGCTAGGAAGGAGGTAAATTCTCCTACAGACTAGCCTGCAGGAAGTCAGTCTTAGACAATTAATTGCTACTTCTTTCTACCACAGTTAGAAGCCAGAGCTCATTTCCTCCATACCCGTTCAGAGAGAACACTGGCATGTGCTATGCTAGACCAGTCAGGTATGTTCACAGAAAAGTTCAGTTCCCAGATGAAAACCATGAGGATGTTGGTATGACAGATCATTTTTTTACTGAGAAGATGAGAGAAAAACCAGCTTTGGGGAGCTGGGTGAACAGTTGCAGCTTTCTAATATCTAGAGTTTACACGTGCTGCACCATTGTCTCCCAGTGACTGCAGCAGCGGCATATTTACTGAAGCGTTACTCATGGTGCTGTGGATATGTTGTCCATGGTGACACAGCTTTATTTACAACCTATATCTCTAATTCTCCTGGAGATTATACGGTCTACCTAATACACATTTTTATTTAAATTTTTTCTTGGATATTTTATGTACTTACATTTCAAATGTCATCCTGTTCCCCCTACTTCTGTGAGGATGCTCCCATTCCCGCCCACCCACTCCCACCCCAACGCCCTGGCACTCCACTACATTGGGGAAAGGAACCTTCACAGGACCAAGGGCTTTTCCTCTCATTGATGCTGGACAATGCCATCCTCTGCCACATGTGTGGCTGAAGTCATAGGTCCCTCCATATATACTCATTGTTTGGTGGTTTAGTCCCTGGGAACTCTGGTGGGGTCTGGGGATCCATCCCATAAGCAGCCACCAAACAGTCATTATCGCTGATGCCAAGAAGTGCTTGCTCATACATATTTTAACAAATTTAATTTCTGTGTTTTGTTTGTGAGTTGTTTGGTTGTTGATAGTTCACTGTTTGTTTTGCTTGTATTTTGAGGAATCCTTTTTCTCTGTCCTAGAATTCACAATATAGGCTGTGCTGGCATAGCACTCTTCCAACTTTATTGCTAAGCAGTTCCTCTTGTTCCTAACCAGAATTTTGACAGATATTGAGCAGTTTCAGACATGGCTATGAGTACCATATCCCTATGGAAACAAACCCTAAAATCAGTTTTATGGGCAGGGTGGATTTGGAGGTAATAAAAGCCCAGCCCCAGGCAATTCATGGAACCAGCAACTCAACATTTAAATTATCACCTATAGTTAGCTGGAATGAAGCGCTAATTGAAGACTAACTTCAGAGGCCCAAGAAGTCATTATGATGTAATAGTGTGAATGAGGATAAAGAAAGCAAGTCTTGTAAGAAACACACGAAAGGAGAGTAAAAACTCATCCATCCCAACTTCTCAGCTCCAAGTACAGTAAGGAATGTTCCATGAGTAGACTAAAAGAATTCCCTTGTCTCAAAATTTAAACGTAACTAAATTGTGTTAAATAACATCTAAATATGTTTCCTTGCCAGATTCCTTGGGTGAAAGTCAGAGTGTCAGCTAAATAAGAGGAGACTCCAAAATATAAAATGAGTTCGTGTAAGAATATTCAAATGACCATGCGTACTGTAGATATCCAGTCCTTGCTGAACCTCTCTAACCAGTAGGGACAGATTCACTTTTGCCTCCCAGCTGTTCCTTTACATATATAATTGTTGATGTGCAACACCAGGACACAGACTTACAAAAGTCAACTTTCCTATATTATCATCCCTTTTAAGTAGGCTAGGATCTTGCTTGGATCAAGGCCAGATCCTCTTCAGTCAGTTGGAGTTTGAGGGAAGTGAGAACAAGAAAACATTTTACTTCAGTTGAAGACCCATTTTACTGTCTAAATTTTTCTACTAGTAAAAGGGAAACCATGAAGTGTGTGTGTGTGTGTGTGTGTGTGTATGTGTGTGTGTGTGTGTGTGTGTGCGCGCGCGCACATGAATTTATATATGATCATGAATTCTAATGATAAACTTTGAAGGAAAGGAAGTTATTATCAAGTAAGCTAAATCTTTTATGATGAGTACAACTAGGCATAACGTGTTACTATATACTTAGACAGCTAAGAAGATATCCAATATTAGGCAGGTTAGTTGAATAAATCTGGATTCATGGTTAAAGGTTTTGTTTGTTTGTTTGTTTGTTTGTTTTTATGGTTGAGTTGATGGTTTTTACTGTAGATATAAAGATGATAATAGTCAGAGGCATGTGGAATTGTTCATTGTGGGGAGAGTACTGAGCCATGAGGGAGAGAAGAGGATGGTGTGAGAGAGGAAAAGAAAAGCAGCAAAGGAGACCAAGAGAGAAGACCAAGGGGGCTCATGGCCAAAATGTCAGTGTTGTATAGGAATCAGAAGTTGGGGAAAGAGAGCCTATGAACTGGAGAAGTTTAGCACAGACAGCAGGGGAGGGTGGGAAGAGCTAAGAGGAGTCACAAGTACTGCGTGAACCTGGGGATCAGCATGCTCTGTAGTATATTCATAGGCACCACACTTAGCCATTTGTCCCAGGTTTCTTTTGTACTTGACATTCAGTCTTTAATTGATATGAGAAGCCACTTAATCTATTCTGTAACTGTATCACTGCCAGGACTTAGGAAGGCTAGAATGCTAGTTAAAGGCTGGGGGAACAGGACAGAGAGGAATCAGGCTAGGATCATCTTTTTTTCTGCTCAGACTTTGTGGGACCACCTGAGTCTACTGAAGTGCAGGAGGCTTTGAAATGATCTAGAAATTTCAGCTTTGAAACAGTCTAGATTTTCTGACAAGCCAGGGGCTCTGGATGACTGTAAATTCTATGAGAAGCATCTAGTTTATATGGGTTCTCAGCAAGTCCAGGACCAGCTTATTTCTTTTTGGCACAGTTTACAGTCTTTGATTGAAAAATTTGTTGGGACAGGTATAGACTAGAGATAGAAAGTAAAGTTAAAGAGCCTAAGAGAAAAATCTTTATCTTGTGTGTACACTTGAACCTTTCAAACTGATGGTCCTAACAGTTGAGGGTGTGGAAATTGTCTCAAGACTAGGAGAAGCAGAAATAGATAGATAGATAGATAGATAGATAGATAGATAGATAGATACATACATACATACATACATACATACATACATACATACATACATACATACATAGAAGATACATAGATATTACGGGGGAGAATATATATATATATGTATGTATATAAGTCACAATTCCATGAGCTTACATGAATTATTTTAAGTTTAAAAAAATAAGAGTTTTAGATATTTAGATATTAGCATCACAACTGTTTGAAATCTTTACTCAAATCCACATTGTAGAAAACTCAGTAGTCTCACACCTGGGTAAAGAAATCTTATGATGTATCAAAAGTAATCCAAAGTCTTAGGGAACTAGAAAAACTAAATTGTGTGCACTATAGCCTGGTGTTTATTATCCTAGTATCTGAAAACAACCCAAACCATATTGTTTCTGAGAAAGCACACCCTTCATGGAGACACTGAAAGTGGCATTCCTGAGAGAGCATGAATGTATTTTTTAAGGTGCATAGATGGCTACTGTTTGTCATTTGGAAATGTGATGTACCTGATGCTTTTAAAGGGGTTATCACAGAAGAAGAGTTTTAGGGACCTTGAATGGAAAACACACACACACACACACACACACACACACACACACACACACACACACACACAATGGCATTAAAAGCAAAAAAGAGAGAACAGTCCTGATAATAAAGAGCAGAGTCCTGTATATCAAAATGACCAGATCTGCAGAATCCTCCCTGGGGCAGCAAACCACTGACACCACTGGGAAGTTTACTTCAGAGAGTTTACAGATCACTGTGACTTTGATTAGATGAGACCATGGATGATTGAAAAGTATTTTATAAGAACATCAAAATTTCTACTGTAAATCTTCCTTTGTAGCTTCCTAAAGGAGCCTTGAGTAAATATTCAGTGTGGGGGGGGCGTTCAGTGGGGAAAGAGGCACAGACAAATACCTCAGAGAGCATTAGAAATTACCTTCAATTTCAGTCCCCCAAAGCAGAGAATATTGCTTTGTTTTCATGACAAATATCTTCAAATATCTTATGGGACCTCACTGCATCAGCTCCAGGGACACAGCATCCCTTGTAGCTCACTACAGGGACATTGTTGTACTGGTAGATTTGGGACTTGGGTGAGGGGAGAACTCACCCTTCTTCATTTAGCACTGAAGACTAAGGCCTGAAGTAGTCTCTAGGCTCGTTCACTCATGCAGCTGGCAGCCAGCACAGTGTTGGCAGGCACCTTACCTGGAGCTCTTAGCCAGAACCTATCTATGTCACTGCTGAGTACAGCCTGGGCTTCCTTACAGCACGGTGGTTACATGCCAATCACCATAAGCACTCCAAGGAAGGCACACAGAGCCAAAAGGAAGCCATATTTTCTAAAGCAGTGTCATTTTGCCCCATTCTGCTCTCAAATCATTCACCAAGTCCCAACTACGTTCAAGGGGCAGGATATACATACTTAATGATGAGTGACAAGGTCCAGAAGATCCTACGGTTCCCAAAATGCCATTGTTTTTACATGGGAAAAAATCTTTCTCAGCATTTTTCTGGCTTTTAATCCTGTTCCAAAACATACAGTTGGAACAAATATTCTACGAAACCAGAAAGCATGCTCATGTTGTCTCCCAGGTGGATGGATCTTTTTAAATGACAAAGATTATTACATGCCTAATCAGAAACTTCTCCCACTGCAGCACTTATCCAAGATTTATTATCATCTGGGGAGGAACTAAACACTGCCCCTATCTGCCTGCTGCTCCATAAATATTGATTAGACAAATATTTGATTTTTGTTTACTCACTGTATACAGAACACAAGAATTCATTTATTATTCTAAGATAAACCAACAATATACCTTTACTCTCATATCTCTGATACAAACCAACTACCTGGTATCTGTGAGAGACAGACGCTTCTGACTTTTTCACAAAAGGCCTTTACTCCAGACTCAGCAAACCTCATGCGGTTAACTGGGCTGACAACACTAGACATTTATGCTGAACAGAAAGGTGACTCCATGTTCACTGCCATGGAAACACATGGCTATTGACTAGATATTTTCATAAATATTGGGGTGTGTAATAGAAAACCATAGCTCAGGTATTAAAGAGGAAGTATGTAGTCTCTCACTGCAAATTTGCCTTCAGTGTCTTTACATCAGTGCCTGTTAGAGACAGAAGCTCTGCCTTTATGTACAGGCCTAAGTCTGTAGTACACTAAACATTTGCATCAGTAAGCAGTGGACATCTGTCAATATTCCATCAGCAGGTGCAGTCACTGGGGACATAGCTTTGAGCTTACCTGAGCAGGCAAGTTGGTAACTCCAAGTGCTATTCCAACTGCAGCTCATGTCTCAAACCAAGCCTGTGGCCACACAGCAAGATTTTTGCCAGGAGCTGATCACAGGAAAACTTTTCTAGCCTGGCCTGCAAAGAGCACTGTCCAACATACTGGCACTAGTACAAAGTGGATTGCTGTAGCCCTACATCTCCTACCCTGATTGGAATGATGCTGCGGGGAAGTAGAAAAGATAATTCTCCTAGCGGGCAGAACTAGCAGGGTACATATTGTGGTCCACTTTTCCTGGAAGGAGACATTGCATGAGAAACAATTGAAGGGCAATGACTAATGGTTTGACCAGATGGTTGGAGACAAAGGGGTTTGGATAAACCTCCCAGAATTAACTAAGAATTTGAGATTATTTTCGTTCTATGCAAATGCTCAGCAAAAAGTTCCCACTAAAGATGAGGCTTTCAATAATCAGGGGGACAAGTTGTTCTAAATGTAGATGCCAGTCAATCTTGATTTTCCTCCCCCAAATCCCAGCCGTGTTTACTCAACATGTTCACTTAAATTGCAGCCATGGCAGTGTAAGGGGATTTTGAATAGACTCAACAAATGGACTCCTCACTAATACAGACTTGGCTATAATCAGGACTGAATGCCCAATTTTATAGCAAAAGCCACCATCTCTGAACCCCAGATAGGTACCCATATCCAAAGGAAGGCAGATAGCCTGTTGGCACCAAGTTGATTATTTTGGACCCTTCCCCACAGTGGATTTTTCCTTATTAGAATACAGACTTATTTTGGATCTGATTTTCAGGCTCTGCTTGCCACTCTTTGCCAGCAGTACCATCTGTTAACTTACCGAACATCTACTCATTACAAAGTTAACCCAAACAATATCACCTCTCACTAAGAAAGCTTAATTTATAAAAGAAATAAGGTACTAAGGTGACATGTATGAAATTCACTGACATTTTGCTGCCAAAATCCTAGCAATCTAGAGTATTAAAATGTATTATTAAATACTCAGTTGCAATGCCAACTACAAGACAATACTCTGGGAACCTGAGAGACTTTCTAATAAAATATGGCCTACATTTTTATGTTGTAGTCTCAGCCACAATAATAAAAAAGCACTCCGTGATTAAGGGGGATAAAATGAGCACTTTTTTGATCTATGATTCTGATTTATTTAAAATTATATCATGTTCAAAATGTTATGGAAAAAATTACTTCATACAGCCTTCCAATGTCTGACTGCAATCATTGTCCCAAAATCATAGTGTTAGATTCATGTGTATGCAAAAATAGTTTAAGTGGGTTGGGGATTTAGCTCAGTGGTAGAGCGCTTGCCTAGCAAGCGCAAGGCCCTGGGTTCGGTCCTCAGCTCAAAAAAAAAAAAAATAGTTTAAGGGAAGTTATACAATTTGAAGTAGCAACACTCTCCCCGCAAAGGGCCATATTGTCAATCATGGGATAGTACTTTTCAAATTGTCAGTTAGGAGAGTCTGAGAGACCATGAAAACAACGTAGGTTATTATTGTTGCCCTCCGTTGCTTCCCAGAAAATTGCAGGTAAGACAATTAGAAACTACATATGTTGTGTGGAGTAATTGAAAGAATTGAAACTAAATGCCAACTCCTCTTCAAGAAACAGAAAAGAGCTATGTAAGCTGTCAAGAAAGAAAAGTAACCAATAGTCTGACTGCCTTAGTTTGCTTTCTAGTGCTAAAAAACTGACCAAAACCAACTTGTGGACAAAAGGGTCTATTTCAGCTAACAAGTTCCACATCACAGGCCAACATTATGACAATTAAGAGCAGAAACTCAAGACAGAAATCTAGAGGCAAGACCTGAAATAGTACTCTGGAAGAATGCTACTTACTTACTCTCCATGTTTCACTCTGCTTTCTCATTTTTGTTCAACATAGGCCTACCTGCCCAGGGATGGTACCACCCAGTGGTTGGCTCTTCCAACATCAATCAGCAATCAACATTTTCCTCACAAGATCACCTACAGACCAATTTAATGGAGACATTTTCTTAATGAAGGTTTATCTTCTCAGATGACTCCTATTTTTGTCAAATCAACAAAAAGTGACCAACACATCTACCCAGTTATAAATAATACCCACAAACCACAAGGACCAGAACCATAAGGTATCCCAAAGACACAATAGTGGCACTTACCTCCTGAGAGTAACGAACAGTTGTCTTATTGGCCTTAAGGCCTTCTCATTATGAGGGAATGCATGCTTGATGCTGTAAATCTAGCCCATTAGCCATAGCTAGTGAGGACAAGGAACCTATAGTCTCCTCTACTTCTGCTATTTCTTAAACCAGTATAATCTCAAAGTACATTCCAAGTACTCATCTTTGTACACATAGATAAGTATAACTCTAATCCTTCATCAAAGAAGCCTTGTTTACAGCAGATGAAGACCATTAGAGCAGGCCACAACAGGTCAAAATGGTGTGGACAACCGGCTGTGGGATTCCCAGCCACAACTGATCTATCTAAAACACAACCCCTACATGTAAGTTCTAGGGAACATCACAGAACAGGTGAAGAAATATTCTGAGATCCAGAGAACTGAGATGTGTACTCTAAGACAGCTAATCTCCTACCTATGACAAGTAAGTTGCAACTCTGGCCTCTGCGGCATCATATACATATACATAAACATACCCATATATAGTCATACACAAAACTTAAATTTTTTAAAATAAATCTTTTAAATCATAGTATGATTACAATATTTAACTTATGTATATTAATAATTTAATATTTATTTTTAATGTGAATGTGTTAAGAGTACTTAGAGGGAAAAGAAAGAATGAAAAAGAGGAAATTTTAGAGGGTGGGCAAGGAGTCATAATTATCAGAATGTATGCTATACATATATAAAATAATAAAATAACCAATTCAATAAATATATTTTTAAACAATTCATCCTGCTACTTTTTCATTTTTTATTAATAAAATTTCAGTTTTTAAAAAAAACACGTTTAATGCTTATTCTTTAAGTAAAAATAATTGCATCATTTTCCTTCTTTCTGTTTCTCATTCTAACCCTTTCTATGCACTCCCTTGATCTCTTTCAAATTCATGGCATCTGTTTCCTTACTGGTGTTACATATCTAGCTTTCATGGCACCAGTAGGTAGCATGCAAACTCACAGGAGAGAGAAGCAATGAATAGTCAGTCCCACACATCTATAATGCTTGTGAGCTAAAACAGTGGCCACAATGGCAGGTTGTTCAGGGTGCAATCTACAATCATGCCACATATATACTGGCTGGCAGTAGAGAACAGCTTTCTGAATGGACTCAAAGCTGCTTAAGTCCTCGCAGATACTTACATCCAACCATTCAGCTGAGGTTGGGGACCCCTCTGAAGAGTTCGGGGAAGGATTGAAAGAGCTGAAGGGGATGGTAAACCCATGGGAAGAACAAAAGTAGGAACTAACCTAGATCCCTGGGAGCTCCCAGAAACTAAGCTACCAACCAAAGAGCATACTTGGGCTGGGCTGTGACCCTCAGCACAAATGTAGCAGAGAATTGCCTTGAATGGCCTCAGCGGAAGAGGATGCACCTAACTCTATATAGGCTAAATGTCCCAGGGAAGGAGGATGTTTGGGGGAGGAGGGAGCACCCTCTTAGAAGCAAACGGGAGTGGGTAGTGGGTAAAGAACTCTGGGAGGGGGGACCAACTGGGAAATGGGGGCAACATTGGGAATGAAAATAAAATAATTTAAAATAAAATAATAATAAAAATGAAAAAATGTGAAACACTTAAATGAGAAAAAACGGGAAATCATGCCTCATATTGGAAACCTAGCCAACTATACGATTCTAGTAAAGTCATTGATCTTGGAGGAGAATCTACAATTGTCTACCACTGCTACTTTACTAAACAAGCGTAATTTCTAACTAGATTTTTTTTAAATGATCTTGAAATAAGCAAGTCATTAAACAACACATCAAAATTCAGAAAACAAATGACTATATGGTATCCACATGAATTATTAAACACATATATTATATGCCAACATATTTTTATTCATTGGAACCTGCTACATTCCCTGGCTAATGTGATTTTTTAAATCATTGATTATAAAATTAATGAAAGATTATGTTGCTTATCTATTTGGCCATGATTATTCATACATTCTATATGTTATATATTTATTACCCTTTGTTGTGATGCATCTTTCTACCTAAATCAATATATGTTAGCTCCAGCACGGTAAAATACAACGGCAACACTTCTCTAAAACAGAAAAAAAATGCTGTTCTAAGCAAGTGCATTGCATTTTCATACACAGAACTTCAAATGTATTTTTCTTCCTTCACACAATGAAGTCTTGTAGTCAGACAAGTTTCATTCCTGGGTTTTATTTTTAAAGGTTTGATGCTGTGAAGTACACAAAGCTTTTATTTTTGTCACTGTAGTCCTGGCCACGGGTTAGTGAACAATGGGACTCTCTAGCACATCTGGCAGCATGTTTCAGTGAGTATTGATCTTATGAAAAGATGTCTTCCTCCCTTCCCTCACCCTAACCTGGCTACCACAAAGAAAGAAAAAGAGAGGAAAAGAAAAGTAGAAAAAACATGTAAATTTCCCTTAACTATTCACAGATTTACTGATTTCCTACAACTAAAGTAGTCTGTGAATAAACCAGCCTTACCCAAAGGGGAATATGCTTGTTAAGACACTTATCTTGAGATTTAAATGCCTATTTTTTAAAGGGTTCAAAGAGATTCCAAATCTCTGGGAGTTAGCAATAAAAATATCAAAATCAAAATTGCTGTAATTCTTTTACACAAGAATAAAATATTTTCTAATTTCATATGTTATAGTAAAGAGTATGATATATTATTCAAGATATCAATCATCTCAAATTAATTAATGAGAGAAGCAAATTATGGCCTCTTTCTTTTTCCAGTGTCATATACCTAATCCTGAACTAAAATCCCATTTGACTTGTAATTCCATGAAAAGTATTTAAAATGGAAAGGAAAAAATCCAACTGACAAAAAGAAACTAGTCAACAACATTCCATAGCCTTATTTCAAGTCAAGGCTGCTTTGTGATCCAAACTTTCCAATGTCTTCAAAATTAAATAATTCTGATGGTGTGAGCTAATGTGTGTGTTAAGAGGTCTTTATTTCTACAACTAAACCAACTTCACACTGATTTCATTCACTTCATCTACATACTTTAACAAATGCTATGTTTGCAAAGTCAGAAATGCTGGCACATGCCTGCAATTTCAGGACTTAGATGGTGGATACAGAAGGATCAGGTGATATACAACTTAATGGATCCAAAGCCACCCTGGACTACATGAATGAAACCCTGTCTCAAACGCAAAGGAGCAAGAGGAGGAGGAGAGAGGGAAGGAGAAAGGGAAGGGGGAAAGGAGAAAGGGAAGGGAGAGAAGTCAGAGAAGACAGGGGACAAGGAGGAGGAAGAAAGAACACCCATTTGAATCTTTATAAGAAAAAAAAATGAAGTTTTCCTGTGGGAATTAAATAACATACAAACTTGACTATTCTTGATGTATAAAATGTCCCCACAAATGTTGAACACTTGGTCCTTGGTTTACAGCACTAGTTAAAGGAAGTAATTGAACTTTTTGGGAGGGACTACTTAAGGCAAGTGTGAAGTGGAAATTTATGATTTCTTTGGAAAGTCAGTTGTGTCGGGTTGTGTTTTGCTAGGACAAACACATAAAGGAGTGTTTTCCTAAAGCAGTCACAGGTGAAAGGATGTTCTGCTAAAGCAAGCACATGAAAGGACGCATGATGAAGGATTCTTCACTAATGGCACGCATGTATTGGTTCACCTTACACTACATAGCTGAGCTCCATAGAAAGAAATGCACCAAAAGAAAACTTCTGATGGAGGACATGTGATGTTTGGACGGAGTATAAATAGCACTCAGTGGACAGTGACCACAGGCTTGCTGCCATACCTAGCTTTGCAATGCTTCATTGCTCTAGCATCTTCAATGAGAGAGGCACCATGAGAACTTCAGGTGTCCTTGGTAGTCCTAGAAAACTCCTGCCTAGCTAAGGCCTGGCTGTTTCTACTACTCATCCACCACTGCTGGTTCACGTTTGCTATCCCAACACTACTGAACTGGACTGATGATATATTCATGAAGTGTTTGCAAGTGGATTGAGCTGCTGCTTCTGACTTCTATGAACTAATCTGATGATTTCCTGATAACATAGATTAGAGTTGCTCCAATGTACAACTTTTACAAAGGCCCACTTCCCCTGTATCCTAATAACCATTTTCCCTACTACCTCTGGTGGATGATGGGCTAGAAGGGAGATTAAAGTATTTAAGAAATCATTATTCAAAATAGGGTTGACACAAGTGTTCATGTGAAGGTGCAGGAGGCAGGTAATAAAAGTCACAACCCAGCCATGTTTATAGATAATTTCTCTCCCTTTGTTTCCTTAGGCTAATGTAATTAATATATTAAGCAAACTCTTGCTTCTTCATACTGGGATCCACTCCTTCTATAATGTCTTTCTCTTCATGGTGGACTATACCCTTAGGCAAAATTGCTTTTTGTCAGGTATGTTGTCAGAGTTAAAAAGAAAGTAACTCATAGAAAATTGGAACCAGAGAGTAAAATTATGACCATTATAAACCTAACCATAGATTAATGTATTAGAATTAGTTTGTGAAAGAAATGAAAAAAATAATTGAAACTAAAAAAGTTCTCAAGTCCACTAAACCGAGCAGAACATGTTAGGTCATTCTAGTTGAAGTTTAAAAGACTAGAATGCCAATATAGATGTGGGTAGTGAATGTCAGGGCCATAGGGTTTCAGAGGGAGCAAGGACATTGGGGGAATTGGTCCAGAAGATGCTAGTGTTGTGTATTCTGGCAAATGATATGACTACATCTGGTGTTTTTCCTAAAAATTTAGAGAAACTAAATTCAATTATAATAGACTTGGGTGTTTAGCAGAGAAAATTTCAACACAGTATAGTATTCAGATAATAACATGGCTATTGTTCACTGTTCTTACCTAGTTTATAGTGAGAAAGAACAGTGAAGACCAGAAAGATGTAGAAAATATGCTGTTTCTAAAGGAAATAAACATGAATGAACTTAACATTGTGGAAAATAGTGTCAAATATTAAAGAGACCTTTGTAATTAAAGTAAAACCTCACACTCTATTCTGGGGAAACAGGAAAGATGCTTGGAGATCCAAGTTTCTCCCATGAAAGGTTCTAGGCTGAAAAATAAATTATTTTAGAAGTGCAAAGAACATTGCTGCCAGGGACTTTCTGCTCAAAACTTTTCTTAGGGAAGGAGTTTTCACATGTTCCACTTCCCAGAAACACAGAAGCCATTTCAGCTATACTCCAAAGAGGGCCAGGTTGCATCTGGGATATTTAGCACAATATTTGTTTTGCAGACTAAGAAAATGCCAGAGTTAGAGGGTCATGAAAGACCACAGTAGGGTCCAGGAAAATGTTGGTAAATTCAGATAGTGTGTGGCAAGTTCCAATATCCTGCAAGGAAGCCCTGAGGCGCCACCATGTAAAACTGTGATAGAGAGCCAAGGGCCAGTAGAACCTCTAGAATGTTAGAGATTGCAGGAATGTGGACCTGTAAAAAAATCTACAGAGTGGAACAGCCTGAGTGAGAATCTGTATATGCAACAGACAGCACGGCTGGAGTTTCAGGATTACGCAATACCATCGGAGCAGGTTTTTAACCCAAACTTTAAATCTATAGCTTGTATGATACACATGCCTGATGCATTTCTTTACATATAACAGAGACCAAGAGCTACTACTGATGGTATTTTATGGAAAAGATATTTAGATCTAAAACACATGCTATTTAGAACTCATTGCTGTTAATGGTTAATATTTTCCCAGGTTAAGATGAACTGTTTTACCTTTAAACTGAAACACAATATTTGTCTGAAATTATAGTTAAAAACGATTTTATTTTTACAGCATATCTCAGATCTTGCATGCGATATCCACTTTCTGTTCTATCTTTTTACGTCCTTAAAACACGTGTCTGAAGAAACAAAGACACTGATTTTATGCCATCATGTTATTATAATGCTATGCAAAAGTCTAAATGAATCAAGAAGAAAAATGTGAACCGGCTGAAACACTGTATCATTCCAGTATTCCACAACTTGTCCTTAGGATGATTTTATTCACAAAAGCTCCTAGTTTTGTTAACTCAACTTTCTCTTAGGCCACAAATACTTGAGACAATCAAAGTCTACTTGGACTCATCATATTAGAGATTCCAGGCATTTGTTGCCCCTGTTCCTTTTTAGATGAACACATTAAGAAGAGAATGAGTTTAAGAATAGAGTTACTTACTTCATAGTCAGGAGGGTCAAAAAATGAAGAGTGTAGGCTTAGATTTTTCAAAACCTACTGAAATAAGGGTTCTCAAATGCTTCAAACCCTCCCTTCTAGCCCACCATTGAAAGGTAAGGGAGACAAGATCATAAATAAGCAAGGAGATATAGACCTGTTTAGTAGTTCTTTGGGGCAATTTCAGTCTCCGTTTATCAGGATACCAGCAGTTCAGTAGTGTCAGAATACCAACAACCCAGTTCAAAAACGTCACTAAACCCTAAACAGCAATGGTGTCAAATCCAGCAGAAACAGCCAGGCCTCTGCCAAATCTGCACGAGTCAGCAAGAGTGACCAGGGCCAGCCCGAATGCATAAAGTTTTCTGCTATGACTCTCAACAAAGTGAAGATCAGCAAAGACTTGAGACCAGCTAGCTATGCAAGCATCCCATCACTGTCCATTGAGTCCCACTTACACTCTTTCCAGACATTATGTGTCCTCTCATGGATTTGCCTTAGCAAAACAACAGGTGAATCTGCATCACATGACATAATCAGAAAGTTCTACTTCAAAAGTGGATAATTGTGTCTCATAAAACACTCTGGCCTATGACCTAAAAAGACCTCCCACTTGGTCTATCTTCTTAAGACCCTATCATCACCTGTCAACATTTCCCAGGGGACCAAAACACTTCTGTAAGGAAATTATTCCACCAGTCTAACTCTATTAGCAATCTTTATAGAATGTATTAATGTCTGATTACTACACTAGGAAACATTTCCAAATAATAAAAAAGAGATATTAGGTTAAGAAAAATAATGTGCTATGATTTTCCTCACAGGACCCCAGCACCTGAAAAGTATGAGAGAAGACTACTCTCATTATATGGAACTTTTGTCTTTAAAGAAATATTTTTATAAATATGACTTAAGAAATGTGGTTTAAACAGAGACTAATGAACAGAGGAGGTAAAGAATCTGTGTTTTCAAGGGCTAAATGGTCTTAACAAAGTGTGTATTCTATCACCCTTTGCTGTCAAAGTCTCCTCATTTGACCCTTCAGATATTCTGAAACGCAGAGGGACAAAGTCCTCCCTAATCATCTTCCAATCTCAGTGCATCAGCTGAAACATCTTGGTACCACCATTAGGGAGATGGATGATGGAAGGTGAGATTCTGTAGCTCATCAGAGAAGGGTCATGTTCACTCCTGTGGTGATGGATGAAAGCTATTTCTTTGTTAGCAGCAATCCTCCTTTATTGTCATGCAAGTCTTGCTGTGAGAACCAACCTTATTTTTTTTTCAAGTTTTCTCAAGCAAAATGACACATCCATTCCATCCAGGATAGATGGCTGCAGGAACTACTCTATGCCCCTAAAAATTGCATTTTTGTGTGTGCCACTTCTGGCTAGGTTGAAAGGTGACTCTCCTTAGAAATCAAGGAAGCATTTCAAATTCCTTACTCTGAGACAGAACTATATTTGAGCAGTGTGACCTCTAGACAATTAGACAATTTTGTAAGGTTAACTGAGAAATGGCTCCTTCCTCGGGTTCTTACTTTAAAGGCTTTCCAGAAAATGAAGCAGAACATGTGCACCACGTGTAAAGATCTGAAAAGTGCAATAAAGAGTGAAAAGCTACTCAACTACAGGTTGACAAAAGTGACATTTCAGGTCCAACAACAACAAACGAATGTTCAAACTATTCTTGGAAACTAGTCATCTGTGTGACCTAAAGCTGCAGAGAGCCTCTGCTCTTTCTCATATTGCCCCATCTTAATACATTTAAATACGTGATTTTGATACCTCTTCAGTTTTCTTTGTTTTTTTTCTTTGTTTTTTTATTGAAAGAAATTTTTATACTATCTATTTTAATCATGATTTCCACCCGCCAACTCCTACCGACTCCTCTACTACTCTTAAAGAGAGATCCCACACCCAGCAGTTTATAGCCAACAATTTATTTTTAATAATATCTTTCATAGAAGTTAAAACAAACACTCAAGAAGAAAGTCTACAACCTAAATGCTTCCTGTTCACTTTGGACTTTTGCCTCCTTATTAGGCTAACATAGGCTCCCCAAGAAAGCCATTCCTCCCGACAACTTCCCAAGGCAAATGGTATCTTCTCCTCTTCACCTGCTGATAAGTTCCAGGCCAAGACCAACTTACCACTAATGATGTCAGAAATCACACCAAATCCCAAAAAATTTTTCTAAAATATATTCCTACAAATGTGTAGATAAAGAAAAGCATCAAATACAACATGAAACACTTCTCAAAGAGAAAATTAGCATGACATGCTTATGATATACCCTTAAGATGAGGGACAGAAACAAGAGCAGATTAAGACTGACCACCAGAGAACTACTAAAGCTGATAAACAACTTCAGCAAAGTGGCTGGGTATAAAATTAACTCAAATAAATCAGTAGCCTTCCTCTACACAAAAGAGAAACAAGCCGAGAAAGAAATTAGGGAAACGACACCCTTCATAATAGACCCAAATAATATAAAGTACCTCGGTGTGACTTTAACCAAGCAAGTAAAAGATTTGTACAACAAGAACTTCAAGACTCTGAAGAAAGAAATTGAAGAAGACCTCAGAAGATGGAAAGATCTCCCATGCTCATGGATTGGCAGGATTAATATAGTAAAAATGGCCATTTTACCAAAAGTATCTACAGATTCAATGCAATCCCCATCAAAAATACCAATCCAATTCTTCAAAGAGTTAGACAGAACAATTTGCAAATTCATCTGGAATAACAAAAAAAAAACCCAGGATAGCTAAAACTATCCTCAACAATAAAAAGGACTTCAGGGGGAATCACTATCCCTGAACTCAAGCAGTATTACAGAGCAATAGTGATAAAACTGCATGGTATTGGTACAGAGACAGACAGATAGACCAATGGAATAGAATTGAAGACCCAGAAATGAACCCACACACCTATGGTCACTTGATTTTTTGACAAAGGAGCCCAAACCATCCAATGGAAAAAAAAGATAGCATTTTCAGCAAATGGTGCTGGTTCAACTGGAGGTCAACATGTAGAAGAATGCAGATCGATCCATGCTTATCACCCTGTACAAAGCTTAAGTCCAAGTGGATCAAGGACCTCCACATCAAACCAGACACACTCAAACTAATAGAAGAAAAAAACTAGGGAAGCATCTGGAACACATGGGCACTGGAAAAATTTCCTGAACAAAACACCAATGGCTTATGCTCAAGATCAAGAATCGACAAATGGGATCTCATAAAACTACAAAGCTTCTGTAAGGCAAAGGATACTGTGGTCAGGACAAAACGGCAACCAACAGATTGGGAAAAGATCTTTACCAATCCTACAACAGGTAGAGGCCTTATATCCAAAATATACAAAGAACTCAAAAAGTTAGACCGCAGGGAGACAAATAACCCTATTAAAAAATGGGGTTCAGAGCTAAACAAAGAATTCACAGCTGAGGAATGCCGAATGGCTGAGAAACACCTAAAGAAATGTTCAACATCTTTAGTCATCAGGGAAATGCAAATCAAAACAACCCTGAGATTTCACCTCACACCAGTGAGAATGGCTAAGATCAAAAACTCAGGTGACAGCAAATGCTGGCGAGGATGCGGAGTAAGAGGAACACTCCTCCATTGTTGGTGGGGTTGCAGACTGGTACAACCATTCTGGAAATCAGTCTGGAGGTTTCTCAGAAAATTGGACATTGAACTGCCTGAGGATCCAGCTATACCTCTCTTGGGCATATACCCAAAAGATGCCCCAACATATAAAAAAGACACGTGCTCCACTATGTTTCCCAGCCTTATTTATAATAGCCAGAAGCTGGAAAGAACCCAGATGCCCTTCAACAGAGGAATGGATACAGAAAATGTGGTACATCTACACAATGGAATATTACTCAGCTATCAAAACAACGACTTTATGAAATTCGTAGGCAAATGGTTGGACCTGGAAAATATCATCCTGAGTGAGCTAACCCAATCACAGAAAGACATACATGGTATGCACTCACTGATAAGTGGCTATTAGCCCAAATGCTTGAATTACCCTAGTTGCCTAGAACAAATGAAACTCAAGACGGATGATCAAAATGTGAAGGCTTCACTTCTTCTTTAAAAGGGGAACAAGAATACCCTTGGCAGGGAAGAGAGAGGCAAAGATTAAAACAGAGACTGAAGGAACACCCATTCAGAGCCTGCCCCACATGTGGCCCATACATATAGAGCCACCCAATTAGACAAGATGGATGAAGCAAAGAAGTGCAGACCGACAGGAGCCGGATGTAGATCGATCCTGAGAGACACAGCCAGAATACAGCAAATACAGAGGAGAATGCCAGTAGCAAACCACTAAACTGAGAACGGGACCCCCGTTGAAGGAATCAGAGAATGAACTGGAAGAGCTTGAAGGGGCTTGAGACCCCATATGTACAACAATGCCAAGCAACCAGAGCTTCCAGAGACTAAGCCACTACCTAAAGACTATACATGGACTGACCCTGGACTCTGACCTCGTAGGTAGCAATGAATATCCTAGTAAGAGCACCAGTGGAAGGGAAGCCCTGGGTCCTGCTAAGACTGAACCCCAGTGAACTAGACTGTCGGGGAGGACGGCAATGGGGGAGGGTGGGGAGGGAACACCCATAAGGAAGGGGGGGGGGGGGGGGGATGTTTGCCCGGAAACCGGGAAAGGGAATAACACTCGAAATGTATATAAGAAATACTCAAGTTAATAAAAAAAAATTGAAAAAAAAAAAAAAAGACTGACTATAAAGGAAATAATTATATATGAAACTGAACTATCAACCAAGAGATGAGTTTAAAATGAATAGTCTTGCTTCCATAATCATTCACTACTCTTTTTCATGATTCTTGCAAATTGTATATTAGAATATATATATTTATATAAAAATATATTCATACATATATGAAACTATGATATAAGAATGAAGGATTATAAGACATTATCTATGCAAGATATATGCTATAAATTAATATCAAGTCATTTCACAAAATCACAAGTATTATAAATTGAATACTGAAATAAAAATAATGCAATATATACTTGAGATATTATGTCTTTCAGAGAGCAAGACATTAAGTTGAAAAGATGATTCACAAATAGGGACGGAAGAGAATAACTATAAGTCAAAGAGTTACAAGGAACCTAAAAAAGAAGAAAAGAACACGCTTCAGGTGATGAAATATTCTAAACCCAAAACAAACCCAACTGAATAAATATAGCACTATACGGGTGATCTAAGGAACACATGGAAACTATAAAATAAATGGGGAAGAGGCCGCCATTTCACGTCACACCATAGCCCAATCTAAGACCACAAAGAAAATCAAGAGTTGCTTTCTTCTATCTATTAAAGTTGGTCATTTGAAGTTGGGAAAGCAAAAGAAAAAAAGGTTTTGCTTAGAGGTTTTATGAGAATGATTATAATATATATAAAATACCAAGGGAGTAATTGTAGTTATCAACTCAATTTATAATATTTTAACATCAAAACAAACAAAAAGTGGTTAACAATTCAGAGTTGTTCATTGAGGCAAGAAACCAACACACCAAAAACTTGTTTGTACATGATCTGGACAGGTTGTTTTTATAAAAATATTCTGTGTACAAAATAATCTATTAATCCATTAATATGCTATTAATTAATAATAAACATACTAGAATGACACAGATGTATAATCTCATTCTTCACAAGTTATACTCAACATACTCAAATATATTCAAAATACTAAAAATTGGTAGAAACTCATAGAACTCAAGGGTGAATCTACTACTATTGTTCTACTAAATGGGCATGTTTAAATGACTCCTAATGATTTACCGTTATACCATAGATTAGTGTGCCTCTTAACACTACCAGAGAATCTTCTCCTTCCAGTAGATGACAATTTAACTAGAGACCCTCCACATACAAAGAACAAGAAACTGTAGAGTTCTCAGCCCTAAATGGGAAGTGTATACGACCCCCTTCTCTTCAAGGGAAGAATTTTCATAGAAGATGGGGAGAAAAATTGTAAGAGCCAGGAGTATTAGATGAATATAAGGAAAAGTGCTTCCGAGACACAACAGGGAAGAATGCACAGATATTGAGATAATATGCACAAGACTTGAACAAACTGAAGCCAGACAAATATCAGAAGGGAATGAGGAAAGTGCGAGTGAAATCCCAACATGAGCTAAAAGGCTATTGGCATTTGAGAGCAAATGAGGGGGCAGATTCAGGTTTCTCTAATTGTGTACCTCTGGTAAATGGCCTGCTACAAGTCAGGTTTCACTCACAAGAGGAGTTGGCTAACAGAAACTGAGCTCAGTGAGAGCTAGAGGAATGAAAACTCAAAGTTGAATAGAGAGGACAGTGATTGTGGAGGAAGTAGGAGACTTAGTGGTGGGGGAAGGGAGTGAATATTACCAAACTGCATTCAGTGAAATCCTCAGCAAAAATGTTGTACTTAAAATAATGACAAAACTGCTCAATAGGAGAGTGATTTTAATTAAATTTCCTAAAGCTCCAAGGACGATATAAAAGTAAGCAGAGGCATGAATGAGAAATTGGATAGAAAGAGCTAACTAAGCAACAAAGACAGAAAGTCTATCCGCCTACCTACCTTGTGGATTTGCATGTTCATATACTGAATAACCAAACCCTCTGTCATGTTCGAAAATATCAGTTACAGAACATTTTTGCATAAAATTTCAATAATCTGCGATACTTTATTAGAAATAAAAGAGGTAAGTTAATGTTGAATAAAATACAGACACAAAAGACAAATTTTCCCACAAAACTTTGGTTAATGGAAATAATGCTAATCATTTAAATTTATCATATTTAGCCTTTATTTTACACACATCTAGGTGTACTTTAAATGATTGTCTCTTTTTTTCTTCTTGGAACAAACTTCTTACATGGATACTGAGACTGTAGAGGGGATTGAGGAACTGACAAGGACAAGGACAAGCTGGTTTCTGACCTAGGGAGGTGAGCTCCACAATCTAGAATCCTAATGACCACAGAAGATGGATTCCTGTGTTAATTATACAGGCAGCTACTGTTTCTCTCTTCTTGCTAGTAAGACATGCCAAGTGTTCATGATCTTCAACCTCTGTCAAAGAATGCAATGTTTAAATCCTTACAAAGGAGAGAAGTGGGAAAAGTTATACTCACTTCTCTATCTAATAAGGAAAGGAGGGTGAGACAGTGCCACCACCTATGCTCAGAGGTAAAACAGCTTTACCACCTATGCCCTCCTGCCTTCATAGTCCTTTGCCTCTCTCACAACCCTGCCCAAACTCAAATTAGAGGGATAAGGAAAGTCATATGAGAGAAAAAATAAAAATAAAACTTGCAGCACTGAGACAAGACAGATATTTTCAAAGAGAGAAAACTATCACCTTCATATTTTCAATCATTCTCATAGCTCTACTTATAATATTCCTTTAGTTGTATTATTTCACTATTAGATTTTTTTTTAAAAAAAAAAACCACCTAATTGCATGCAATTTAGTTACCATTGCATTAAGTAGCATGAGCTTCCTGTAATCCTTGGTGTCTGCACGTGCATCCCATTCTCCTTCTCTTCCACTTGCTGAGTTTCTATATATAATTCAAAACCAAGCCAGTGGTAAATTCTTCCAGAATTCTTCCTTAGTTTTCTTATCATTATCAGCTCCTTCCCTATGTACCTACTTCACAGAGACTTCCATAAATTCAGTTCTTTAGTGAATTTATGTTTTTACCTTGATTAGATTCTGGACTGCATTGATTCACCTTGCATTCAATTGATGTATTATCTTCCATGTCTGTGCAGTGGTTACCACATGGCAGCACTCCATAAATACATTTTTGTTGATCCTTTGCTAACCATAGTAATCATTGGGCATATATTTGAACCATATTGAGTGTACTTTATAAATTTATATGAAGTCTTTACACAAAACCACAGCATGAACACACCACACATACCACACACACACACACACACACACACACACACACACGCACACACACACTTATTTCCATCCAGAAAACTAAAACACAGAAGCCAAGCTGAAAATTGGAAAGTGCTATAATCAAGGAAAACAATAATAATGTTTGGAAGATTGCCCTAGATGCACAGAACACATTAAACTGAAGACGGATGATCAAAATGTGAATGCCTCACTCCTTTTGGTCCTTTGGCAGGGAATAGGGAGGCAAAAGATTAAAACAGAGACTGAAGGAACACCCATTCAGAGCCTGCCCCACATGTGGCCCATACATATACAGCCACCCAATTAGACAAGATGGATGAAGCAAAGAAGTGCAGGCCGACAGGAGCCGGATGTAGATCTCTCCTGAGAGACACAGCCAGAATACAGCAAATACATAGGCGAATGCCAGCAGCAAACCACTGAACTGAGAACGGGACCCCCTTGAAGGAATCAGAGAAAGGACTGGAAGAGCTTGAAAGGGCTCGAGACCCCATATGAACAACAATGCCAAGCAACGAGAGCTTCCAGGGACTAAGCCACTACCCAAAGACTATACATGGACTGACCCTGGGCTCCAACCTCATAGGTAGCAATGAATAGCCTAGTAAGAGGACCAGTGGAAGGGAAGCCCTTGGTCCTGCTAAGACTGAACCCCCAGTGAACATGATTGTTGGGGGAAGGGCGGTAATGGGGGGGGAGGATAGGGAGGGGAGCACCCATATAAAAGGGGAGTGGAAGGGGTTAGGGGGATGTTGGCCTGGAAACCAGGAAAGGGAATAACAATCAAAATGTAAATAAGAAATACTCAAGTCAATAAAGAAAAAAATGTAAAAAAAAATAATAATGTTTGGAAGACTGACAAATAATAATTATGATATGTATTAAGTTTAGTTATAGTTAATAGAAAGGAGCAAGATAGAGCAATGGGAAAGGCACTTGCAGCCAAACTGTATGATCTAAATTCAATCCCTTGGACCCATATACAGGAAGTAGAAAACAAGCTCCCACAAGCTGTCTTTGACTTTCATGTGTCTATGCATGCTTGTGAGCACACACACATACACTTACACATACACATACACATACACATACACATACACATACACATACACATAAACATACACATACACATACACTAAATGTGTGTAATAAGAAATGTAAGTATAGGTGTTAATTAAGAGATAGAGAATGTGGCCAGGCGGTGGTGATGCACACCTCCAGAACTTGGGAGGCAGAAGCAGGTGGATTGCTATGAGTTCAAGGCCAGTGTGATCTACAGCTGGAGTTCCAAGGCAGCCAAGGCTACACAGAAAATCTGCCCCACAAAAGCAAAAATAAATGAATAGAAATAGAGGGTGTTCTGGAACAGGAACATTGATAAGAAAATCATAAAATTACATAAGTTGTGAGAAAACATAAAAGGTCAATGTGGATAAAGATGTTGAAGTCCGTCTGGGAACACGATTGGTGATAAGGTTGGAAATGTAAGCGAAAGACAATGATGCAGCATATCCAGCATCTTTGAAGCAGAGTAATGTCACTTACTGCATCATATGTCAGATTTGTGTATCTATATTTTAGTGAATAAAGAAATAACAGATAACTAACTGACAATTATATAAATTGTACAAATAGTTATTATGTAAACTATAAATATTTCTTGAAAATCCTTCTAAGAAGTAATCATATAATTTATAATAGAAGTAAGTGTTCTTTAACAATTCCTCTGGGTCTATATTCATATAGCAAAATTATCAAAGGAAATATGGAAGTATGATCATCCTACACCTTAAGTATACTTCTCTCAAATGTTCTCCCTATGAACTGATCACCTTTCTCCAGTCTTCCAGATCATGCTCTCGGTTAACTTTCCCTTTCATATAACCTGTATTAGCCAGCCAATAAGTGAGAATGCATAGGTTCAGTATACTCATAAGAGATTACCTACAAGACTGCTTCCCATAATCACAGAGGCTGAAAAGGTCCACAGTAAGGCATCCTATTTGCTGTGGAGTGGTAGAAGACCATTGGCACAAGCTTCAAGGCTGAAGAACGTAGAATCTGGCACCTGGAGGTAGCAGGACAAATTTGCTCCGTAAGTAAGAGCAGTTTTGTCAAGGTCCTCAGTTGCCTGAATGTTACCCACCCACATTAAGAGTGGATCCTCCTGAACCAGGTCTCTGACTAAAATCTCAACATTTTTCAGAAGTACTTGCCAGATACACCCAGGGATAATGCTTTCCAAGCTCTTTGGGAATCATGAATTCTGTCAAGCTGTCACCCTACGTTAGCACATTTTCCTCTTCCACCTTCCTGCCTCCTACTCCAACACTTGCCTCACTTCTTTATTGTTTCTTTTTATAAAGTTGATAAATCTATTAGTTTTTCCATATGCAATGTACAATGTGAAATATACAATCAAATAGACAATAAATATATAATAATAATGTATTATATATAATATGTAACATTACTCTAAATAGGTTATAATGTGTGTTATATTAATTCATATTATGTAATATATGCTATATGATGTATGATATGTGATATATGATGTGTTACATATGAAATATGGTATATGGTATATGATGTATTACATATCCTTGCACTCAACACCCTCTATTTTGGTGGCTTATTTTAAAAATAGTTTTTGGGATTATAAAATAATTATACAATGTCCCCTTTCCCTTTCCTCTCGCCAAACCCCAGCACAAGTATGCCCTTGCTTTCTCCCAATACCATGGTCAAACATTTCCATTAATTGATGATACATACATATATGTATATTTATACATAGATAATGCTTTATGATGTGTTATCCTCATGACACTATGATTATTAAAAATGAAAAATTGCACCATCATAATTGATTTCCTAGAATCTAAAAAGAAATGAAAAGTTTATATTTGGATATGTCTAAATAATAACACATAAAATTATTCAGAAAATAAATGTAAAATTCTATACACAATTGAAATTAGAAAATATTTTGCTAACTGTATAATTAGCTTAGGAAGAACATTGACAAACAGCACTGAATAAAGCTGGTGGACATGGAAATTGATTCATTTTTTTCTGTAGGATGACTAGTGTGTGCGTGTGTGTGTATGTTCATGTGTTTATGGGGCCTTCTACCAATGTGCATGCAAGTGTATATGGAGGCCAGAGGATAATGCTATTTTTCTGCATTGTTTTTCATCTTACTCTTTAATATGGGACCTCTTACTGAATCAGTAGCTCAATGATCCAGCGTGTGTGTGTGTGTGTGTGTGTGTGTGTGTGTGTGTGTGTGTGAGGGGGGTTGGGGAGAGAGAGAGAGAGAGAGAGAGAGAGAGAGAGAGAGAGAGAGAGAGAGAGAGAAATGTTCTATGAATTCCTCCACTTGTGACTAAAAGTTTACTGGATCCATTTCTACAGCACTTATGGAGACAACTGATGCTGCTATGTGTTAAGTGTGCCACAACCATGCCGTGCCCATACAACAGCATCTCACTGCCCTGCTCACCTTTTCTCCATCATCTGGTTCTTAGGAGTTTTACTGCTTCCTCTGTCATGGTGATAGTTTCATATCCATGTCCCTACAATTGGCTCTAGTTAAACCTAATGGATCCCAAGAGGGGGAAATACAAGAAAGCATGAAAGCGTGGTAGGGACTCGGTAGGAGAAAGGACAATGTAGTGAAGGACAAGCATAAAAGAGGACAGAGGAATGTGTGTGACCAGAATATATTACACACATGTGTGAATTGCCAAAGAATAAGATTATTTAAAAGTTCATAAAATTCAACAAAGGAATTGTATTGCTAGGAATGAATTGAATAAGAAATTAGAGAAGAGCATAAACAGTTGACTTCAGTATTTTTGTGAAGCAAGGTTTATCACTGAGAAAGGCAAGAAACCACTCAAATACTCTTAGGAGAATTGTTTTAATAATTTACGTTACACACAGAGAGTGCAGCTGTTCAAAATAGTGTGGTAGGTCAGCATCTCCCTACCCTCTTAGCAGTACAAGTATTTCATCAGTGTAAAAGGTGGATACAAGAAGAAATCCTGTTCGACATGGAGTGAGGGCACTAACAAAACTGACCTGTTTTCACAATGCTCTGTGTGCTTTGAGAATCAAATAAACCACGTGCACATTAACATGGGAAAGGTTTCACAATAGAATCTAGAAAACAAAAACAAGCTACAAGATACTTAAAATTATTTCAAAAAGTCAGCAAATAAAGGACAATGCAGTTAAAATCATGTGCCCAGCTCTAACATTTATAACAAAACTCCTGTACCTAAGGCTCCAGAAACAGACTGAAATAGAGGAGAGAAATCTGATTATAAGGGTCAGAAGAACCACAAGTTCATTGTGGTGCCCCACCCCTAGGTGAGGAAATATAGACAACTAAAGACCACAGAGAAAGGGGGAAATAAACTAATTAGTTATCAAATACAATGTGGTTGGTCCTGAAGTCTAAAACATACAAGCAACACTAAATTGCCTCAGCCTGGATCCTTCTGGTTTATATCTCTGCCCTGAGCTGACCTTGTGCCACAGCTCTCTATACCCAGATCCCAGGAGAGAGCTGATCTCCCAGGAATGCTGACACATCTGAGAGCACAGGTAAAACTATCACTTCTGCTTCGAGGGACCCGCCTGGAGCCCTTAAGATACAGGAACCAAGGAGCAGTCTGGGACAGGATCCTTCCTGTTTCTGACTGCGTCAGGAGCTGACCACAGCTCTCAGTATCCAGATCCAGCCAGAGAAAGCTGGTCTCCCAGGAGTGTTGACTCACAGACTTATAGGAGGGTCAAGTCACTGTAAGAAATAGCAAGACTATCTAACACCAGAGACAACCAGATGTCCAGAGGCAAGTTGCAAGAACCTAAGCAACCAAACCCAAGGCCACTTGGCATCATCAGAACCCAATTCCCCAACCACAGCAAGTCCTGAATATACCAACACACCAGACATGCAAGACTCTGGTTTAAAAGTCACATCTTGTGATGATGTTAGTGGACTTTAAGTAGGGCATAAATAACTCCCTTAAAGAAATAAAGGACAGCACAAGTAAACAAGTAGAAGTTCTTAAAGAAGAAGCAGAAAAATCCATTAAAGAGATCCCATCCCACATCTCCCTGCTCCCAAATCTGAAAGCTGAACACCCAGAAGTGAGGACCATTCTGAGATGGCAGAACAGACTGCCACTTCTGCACACTTTTGCCCACATCCCTGGCCCAAGAGGAAACTGCATACTGCCTCTAGACAGAGAAATAGAGGAACAGTCAGCAGCAGGTGCCTGCAGTTCCGGTCTGCACCTGGAACTGAACTGAACTGGTCAGACAGTTCCATGTACCCAAATCCCTTGGGGAAGTGAGCTGGACCCTCAGAAATGTAGACATTCCCAAGAAATCAGAGGAGACTACCCCCTTGCCCACATTTCCTACTCAAGAGGGAATCGCCTAGTGCCATCTGTGACCTTGGGTGCAAGAATCTAAGAGCAGTTAGGGGCAGGACCCTTCTGATTCCTGCCTGTGCCTAGAGCTTAAAGACAGTCAACAGGAGCACCCACACACCTGAGAGCAGAACACTCTGTTCCCAGAAATGACTGAAAGAAAACAGGAAAACAGGTCTATAGGAGAGCTGACACAGAGGCCTACAAGAGGATCAAGCCACTGTCAGAAACAGCAAGACAAACAAACACTAGAGACAACCTGATGATGAAAGGAAAGAGCAGGAACCTAAGCAACAGAAACCAAGACTACTCAGCATCATCAGAGTCCAGTTCTCCCACCAAAGGAAACACTCGATATCCAAACACACCAGAAAAGCAAGATTTAGATTTGAAATCAAACTTTATGATGATGATGGAGGACTTTAATAAGGACATAAATAAATACAGGACAAGACAAGTAAACAAGTAGAAGCCCTTAAAGAGGAAACACAAAATTCCCTTAAAGAATTACAGGAAAACATAATCAGACAGGTGAAGGAATTGAACAAAACCACTCAGGATTTAAAAATTGAGATAGAAACAACAAAGAAAGCACAAAGGGAGACAATCCTGGAGATAGAAAAGTATCATCAACAGAATATGAGAGATAGAAGAGAGAATCTCAGGGGCAGAAGATACCATAGAAAACATTGACACAAACATCAAAAATAATGTAAAATGGAAAAAGCTCCTAGCCCAAAACATCCAGGAAATCTAGGACACAATGAAAAGAACAAACCTAAGGATAATAGGTATAGAAGAGAGTGAAGACTCCCAACTTAAAGGGCCAGTAAATATCTTCAACAAACCTATAGAAGAAAACTTCCCTAACCTAAAGAAACAGATGCTTATAAATATACAAGAAACCTACAGAACTCCAAATAGATTGGACCAGAAAAGAAATTTCTCCTCTCACATAATAGTCAAAACCCCAAATGCACAAAACATAGAAAGAATTTTAAAGCAGTAAGAGAAAAAGGTCGAGTAACATATAAAGGCAGACCTATCAGAATCACACCAGACTTCTCACCAGAAACTATGAAAGCGAGAAGATCCTGGACAGATGTCATACAGACCCTAAGAGAACACAAATGCCAGCCCAGGCTACTATATCCAACAAAACTGTCAATTAACATTGAGGGAGAAACTATGACAAAACCAAATTTACACAAATCCGACCCTAAAAGGATAATAAATAGAAATGCCCAACACAAGGAGGGAAACTACACCCTAGAAAAAGCAAGGAAGTAATCTCCTTGCAACAAAACCAAAAGAAGAGAAGCACACAAACATAATCCCACCTCTAAATACAAAATTAACAGGAAGCAACAATCACTGTTCCTTAATATCTCTCAACATCAATGGACTTCATTTCCAAGACACAGATTAACAAACTGGATACATAAAGAGGACTCAGCATTTTGCTGCCTACAGGAAACACATCTCAGAAACAAAGACCGATACTACCTCAGAGTAAAAGGCTGGAAAACAAATTTCCAAGCAAACGGTCTGAAGAAGCAAGCTGGAGTAGCCATTCTAATATCGAATAAAATTGATTTTCAACCAAAAGTCATTGAAAAATATAAGGAAGGACACTTCATATTCATCAAAGGAAAAATCCACCAAGATGACACTCAATCCTAAATATCTATGCTCCAAATACAAGGGCACCTACATACGTAAAGAAACCTTGCTAAAGCTCAAAACACACATTGCACCTCACACAATAATAGTGGGAGATTTCAACACCCCACTCTCATCAATGGACAGATCATGGAAACAGAAATTAAACAGAGATGTAGACAGACTAAGAGAAGTCATGAGCCAAATGGACGTAACAGATATTTATAGAACATTCTATCCTAAAGCAAAAGGATATACCTTCTTCTCAGCTCCTCATGGTACTTTCTCCAAAATTGACCATATAATTGGTCAAAAAACGGGCCTCAACAGGTACAGAAAGATAGAAATAATCCCATGTGTGCTATCAGACCACCACGGCCTAAAACTGGTCTTCAATATCAATAAGGGAAGAATGCCCACATATACGTGGAAATTGAACAATGCTCTACTCAATGATAATTTGGTCAAGGAAGGAATAAAGAAAGAAATTAAACACTTTTTAGAATTTAATAAAAATGAAGGTACAACATACCCAAACTTATGAGACTCAACGAAAGCAGTGCTAAGAGGAAAACTCATAGCTCTCAGTACCTCCAAAAAGAAGCTGGAGAGAGCATACATACACTAGTAGCTTAACAGCACATCAGAAAGTTCTAGAACAAAAAGAAGCAAATACACCCAAGAGGACTATACAATAGGAAATAATCAAACTCAGGGCTGAAAATCAACCAAGTAAAAACAAAAATAACTGTACAAATAATCAACAAACCAGGAGCTTTTTTTTTTTTGAGAAAAACAACAAGATAGATATACCTTTAGCCAGACTAACCAGAGGACACAGAGACAGTATCCAAATTAACAAAGTCAGAAATGAAAAGGGAGACCTAGCAACAGAAACTGAGGGAATTCAAAAAACCATCAGATCCTACTTCAAAAGCCTGTACTCAACAAAACTGGAAAATCTGGAGGAAAATGGAAAATTATCAGACAGATATCCGGTACCAAAGTTAAATCAGGATCAGATAAACCATCTAAACATAGAAAAGGGAACAAAATAATCCCAGGAATTAAAGAAAGGGATGAACCTGGGAAGGTGAGAGGAAGGAAAATGTGGGACAGGAACAGGTATTGGAAGGGACAGTAGAGAAGTATAGAGGATCAGAAAATTGAATAAAAATATGTAGCAGTGGGGCATGAAGAACTCAGGGTAGCCACTAGAACGTCCCAGATGCCAGGAAACGAAGAGGTTCCCAGATCCCAACAGACATTAGCAGAAACAGCCAACAAAGGGAGATAGAACCTGTAGATACCGCCTTTAGTAGATAGGCATGGCACCCAGTTGAGGGATGGGTCCACCTACACATCTCAAAATTTTTAACCCTTAAATGTTCCTGTCCAAAGGAAAGACAGGAACCAAAAAATGGGACAGAGACTGAAGGAAAGGCCATCCAGAGACTGTCTTACCTAGGCCTCTATCCCATCTGCAGAAACCAAATCCCCACACTGCTGCTGATGCCATGAAGTGCTTGCTGACAGGAGCCTGGTACGACTGTTCTCTGAGACTTTCTACCAGCACCTGAGCAATTCAGATGCAGATGCCAACAACCATCTGACTGAGCCCAGAGACCCCAATAGAAGATCTAGAGAAGGGACTGAAGGAGCTGAAGGAAATTGCCACCCCATAGGAAGGAGAATATCAACTCTGCCACCCAGAGCTCCTAGGGTCTAAACCACCAACCAAAGAGTATACGTGGAGGGGATCCATGCCTCTAAATACATATGTAGCAGAGGATGGCCTTATCTGATATCCATGGGAGGGGAGGCCCTTAGTCCTGTGGAGACCTGATGTCCCCACAGAGAGGGATGCTAGAGCAGTGAGGAGGGAGTGGGTGCGTGGCTGGAGGAGCACCCTCATAGAGGCAAACGGGAGTAGGGAGATGGGTGGTGGGATGGGGGACTGTGGAGGGGAAACTAGGAGGGGAAGATAATATTTGAAATGTAAACAAATAAAAGGATTAATTTAAAAATGCACTGGATGAAAACAATTGTGTTCTAGGCGTCACAGCTTCCACCATGCTCTCTAGGGTTGCTTTATTGGGGAAGGCAGTGAAATTTCCCAAGAACACCTAAACTTCATATGCTCTCAGCAAAAGAAACTGAGAACCCAAACAATGTGAACATTAAACTTGCTAGCTATATAAGACAAAGAAGCAGATTTATAGCACATGCCAGTGACGAAAAGACAAAAATGGCATGCTTTGAAAGAAAGTTTGTCTCTCTTCCAAGGTCAAACATTCAGACAAGTGCAACCCCACAGATATGTAATTGCAACTGTAGGATTTATTTAAGTGGGAACCAATGGATGGACCCTGTAGAGTCCCTGACTCAAACCAAAGGAATTTTGTGATTGCTCTGAATGGCTTAGTTTTATTGGGATTTTTGGTGGAGCAACATATCTAATGAAAATTCTCTTATCCAAGCTAATAGTGACAGGGAGTATATCTACATCACAGAGCTCTCCAGTCTCCCATAGTGCACAAAACTGAACAACACTGTCCATCATTTCTATTAAAACTTTTCTTATTCTCTATGTCTTTGCAGCATCATACAAAAGAAATTCAAGATTCTTAAAAGTGGTTCTTTCCAAATATATTTGTTTACTTTTAGTTCATTACCATTTGTTTTTTTAAAAAGAAATCTATTGTCCATATTTAAAGCTACATTGGATAAAAGTAGGTTTGGGAGATATAGGAAGGAAGGAAGGAGAGAAGGAAGGAGATAAAATATTAAGTGATTCTTAGAAAAAGTAGTAAGAAAAATGTCATATAAAAACTAAGAACTAGATGTCTCTTTTCTTTAGGGTTTGACATAGAAAAACTCACATGTACTCCCACAGAGGCACTACCTGCAATTTCTCGCAGCTCCTCATCATCTGTGCCTCCTACAAACATTACATCAAAATCGTTGAAGGCACACTGTGATTTTCCTGTGGTCATTTGTCTAAGTAGCCTATTCATTCAGCTGATTAAAGGGGGCTGAAAATAATGTTTTTGATGAGGTCATTTATTTCTCATCCAGTCTAGTCTGACTTAATATGACTGCTCTCCTCTTAAAGGTATTGGAGACTGTTCCTTTCATTGTTGTTTCTTTGCCATCACTAAAGAGAAGATCTGAGAAGCATGAAAGAGGGGAGATATTCTCGTAGATTCCATTCTAATCCAAACAGCAGAGCATTGTCACATATACCCATGGATTCTGTAATGATGTTGAATCTCCAAGTAAAATGTCTCAGTGTCTTCCCACCTTCAAATATGTCACATACATGGATGAGATTCTCTAGAGACCATAGGCAGACCTTTTAAAGTTCTTCATTATAAGCTACAACACATTCTTTCAAATATTTTTACTCTAGGTCCCGGTTGATAAACATGAGCATCTCAGCCATTTCTCTTTTTCTCCACCCCAACCATGTCTTACAAATTGCTAACTTGGAGCAGTGGCCAGTGCAACTGCATTACAATAATTGCTATTACAGTTAAGGTGTTAGAACTACACCTGTGCTACACTGATGGGAGGTTGCTAGGTGATTTATGACAGAAGAAGTGGTTTTCCTTCTGCACAAACCTTCATAAAACAACATAATGGCCATTTCATTGCCAAGAAACATGAGTGATGCTTTTTCTGCCTCTGTAAAACTTGTATTAGACAACCTGACTCATGTGATTTTTTTAAACTGCAAATGATAGCTAAGTGATCTGACTAAAAACATGCATGTCACTTATCTTTCTTGATAGATAACCTAAAAAGTTAGTCTATTGAGAAGGATGTAATGAAAACACAAATCCAATGCAGCAAGTATTAATGACATCATGATAATTAGAGTGTGCACCCACAAAACACATAATATGGACTTGAACAAAGAAGAGCATTTAACCACAAAGGTACAAGCAATAAAGAAATTCACTCAAAGTACCATTTCCACAGAACCTAACGAAAGGAAATTGGCACACTGGAAAACATTGTGCACAATTCAAAAACAGTGAGAGCAAGATCAGGTATTAACCCTACCACGTAGGAGCTGTAGGGATTCCATGCCAATGCCATTTGGAAACTCCTGAAGAATGTTAGGTATGGAACAAAAGCAAGTAAATATTCTGGGGAAGAAATCGATCTCTTTCTCATGAGAAGAAAGTTGTTTTGTTAAAAAAAAAAAAATCCTGGAAATAGAGGACAGGCAAATCTTCATGTAGGAGAGTACTCAGAAATTAAATGCAAAAACCTAACAAAACGTTAAAAGTCTAGGAGTTACATTGATTCCAGGAAAGGAAAGAAGTGCAGATGAGTGTATCTGAAGTTCTTTGATGGGCAGAATTGTGATCACTTTCCACAGGAAACATAAAGACTGAAAATAGCTTTTCATAAGTTGCTCTATGGATTTTATTCTGACCCTTATTCTTTTCAGATTCTCTTATTCTTTTTATATTCTATGCCTGTCCCAAATAGTATCAATAAGGATGTGTGTGTTGATTTACATAATGCAAAGTCAATAATTGTAATTACACAGCAAATAATCCTTCAAGGTACACATTAAAATGGACTCAGTGCTTTGACAATATTGTAAGTTTCTATTTCTTCTTTTCTCTTCTTGGTTTTTTAAAATTCTCCCGCATTTATCTCTGGCTTGTTTACTCATCCATTCGTCACCTATTTATGGATTGCTTACACTCTGTCAATTACTATGAAAAGGACTTGGGGAGAGAGCAATCATCCCAACAACAACCCCAGTTCTCAAATCCACATTCTAGTAAGGATGCAAGCAGTTAAAAATGCATAGTACAGCATTGACTGTCGACATGGTGCTCAGGACTACTTGTTCAATTTACCAAAGTAAATAAGAAAGAGGTAAAATTTGGGAAGAACTGGGAAAGTTCACACAAAGTAGACTCAAATGACATTTTCTCTTTACTTCACCACCCAAAACAAAGATAGCATCCCAACGCTTTGACCACCAGGTCTTTTGCCTACATAGTTCTGTAGCTAGTGCTGGTTATATTAGTGTGGTTTAAGGTGCGTTTCTTTTCAACCTAGACTTGTCAAGTCTGGAAACAATGGTATTCATACCTTGATTGCTCTTACGTTTCAATAATAAGACTCATAACTGCACCTCGTTTTCCCTCTAAAGCTTGAAGTATGAGTGATAGCTATTTATTATTAATGAGAAAATGGTCATTACAAATGATATTTCATAAAGGCAGCCATGTCCTAAAATAGGTTTTCAAAAGCATAATCTCTTGAGACTTCTAAGCTATAATGATGCTGGCATCTAGTTGACTGCAAATTTTAGACACAGACACGGTTAGAATGGTCAGGATGTAATCATATGCAAATAAGGAGTCACCTGCCAGTCACTAGGAGCAAGTAACATCAGAGCTTATGAAGTTAAGAAATAATTGAGATTTACTTGTTCAGAGCTGAGTAGTAAGTAAGAAGTGTCAGAGGAGGTGTCACAGCCTTGTTAAGCTTTGAATGATCTGGGATTTTCTGATACATCTCATGGTTGAAATAAAAAAAAGAACCCACTGATATTCTGTCTTCTGTTTTACACTGTGAAATTGAAGCTTCTGCCTTAACTACAAATTATTATTGGATTTTTTTATAAAGGGAAGAACAAATGTGCTCACTTAATATTCATGACCCTGTTCATAATGCATCTTAAAAATTAATAGTATGCACAGCACTGGACTTTTAATGAACAGCTTTGAACATTCCTTATAATGTGCAATGATGGAGTTTATTTTATATAATGAAAGTAATTCACCAAGTACAGTGTGATTAGCTGTTAGCTGCACAGGGCACTCACAAATCCCCAAGCTGGAGGAATTATGATTCGGGGGTAAGCTATTTCAAACCTCAATAACTTTGTTCCCTTTGGGTTACAGAAGGAATATGGTTTATTGATTTCTCTCAAAACATCTAGTGCCTTTCAATGAGGCAAAAGCTTCAAGTATCGTCATGCTGTAATTTCAAAAATCTCCTCAAACTGTAAACAAAGTACTTTTTTGCTTCTGTACACACTTCGTTGAATATGAGGCAACACATATTATAATGAGGATCAGGTTCCCCATGACAGCAGAAAAGAAATGTAATTATAGATAAAAATCATGTCCAGAGTAATACCTTTCCTGGTGAGCTAAGAACTGGCTTCCATAGCACACGATAGTGGTATGGCATATTAAAATAAACAGTATTCTGCATCTAAGTGCAAGTCTTTGCACATTATATTAATGATATGTACCTAATATGTACTTAGACTTACTAAGTAAAATGTAAACAAGTCCAAATGTTTAGAAGATATATTATTTGTTTAAAATGGATTAAATTATTTTAGACTAAGAAACATTAAAGTATTTTTAATTTAGATTTCTGAAGTACTTATTTAACTAATAGATGATAAATTATTATGGACTGAAATATGTGTATTATATATCTTCAAATATATTTTATACACAGGGACTAACAGGATCGTGGGTATTTTTTTGAAATACTGAATGAAAGGTTATTTTTCTAAAGACTACATCCTTTAAGATTCTGCCATGGCTTGTGTTTGAAACGCGCCCCCACAGCCCCACATTTTAAACATTTATGCCATAGAAAAATAGCAAGGTTTTGGGAAACTATAGAACATTTAGGAGGTGGGGCCAAACTGGCAGAAGATCACTGAGTGTGAGCCTTTCAAGATGACTGACTGGTTGTTGGTGATGTGACAAGCCCCTCTGTTGAGAGCTTGGTCATACTGTCTACAATGCTGTAGACTGACCCTCTCTGAGATACTGTGAGTGATTTAGACTTCTTCTGTTAGGATGTAATCACATCAGAAAAAAAAAGTACCTAATATAGAAATCAGTATGTACTGATATTTCTTACATTATTTCTCTGCTAATCAAACTTTATAAATGATGCAGACATATTCTCACTTCCAAAAAACTAGTATAAATTGACAGTTGGTTTTCTTTTCATTGTAGAGTTTTCTTTTTATTTATAAAATTGTTGTTTAGAAATATGAAATAATTGTCACTATGCTAATGTTTACCCTATATCTGATTTATGCCAAAAAATTATGATTATTTTTAATCATCCCTGAGGCAGTGATGTTACATCCCTTTAATTCCAGCACTTGGAAGACAGAGGCAAGCAGATCTCTGAGTTTGGGGCCAACCTGATTTGCAGAGCAAGTTCTAGGGTAGCGTAGGCTACACAGATAAACCCTGTCTCAAAGAGAGAGGGGGGGGGAGTGAAGGAAAGAGGAAGGAAGGAAGGAAGGAAGGAAGGAAAGAAAGAAAGAAAGAAAGAAAGAAAGAAAGAAAGAAAGAAAGAAAGAAAGAAAGAAGAAAGAAAATGATGCTTTATCAGGAACAATTTTGTAAACTGGATTCTATAGTGCTGTTTTATAAAAGAACTTATCATGAATACAAATAGCATAGGCACTAAGATCAACAATTAATAAATGGTACCTTATGAAAACAAAAAGTTTTTGGAAGGCAAAAGAGACCATTAATAGGACAAAATGATAAAGGAAAAGATTTTCACCATCTCCACATGTGACAAGGGGCTAATATCCACAGCATACAAAGAACTCAAAAAAAAAAAAAAGACATCAACCTATGTGTAGTCCAATTTAAAAATGGAGTACAGACCTAAACAGAATTCTCAACAGACAGATCTCAAATGGCCAAGAAACACAACATCCTTAGCCATCAGGAAAATGCAAATTAAAATGACTATAAAATCTTATCTATAGCAGTCAGAAGGGCTAAGACCAAGAACACAAGTAGCAGCTCATCCTGGCAAGGATGTGAAGCAAGGGGGATACTCCTCACATTGTTAATGGGAGTGCAGACTTGGTACAGCCACTGAGGAAATCAACATGGCAGTTTCTCAGGAAACTGAGAGTAAATGAACCCTCAAGACCCAGCTATACCACTCCACATATATTGAAAGGATGCTGCATTCTACCACAAGGAAACTCGCTTGACCATGTTCACAGCAGCTTTATTAGTAATAGTCAGAAACTAGAAACAACCTGGATGTCCCTCAACAGAAGAACAGAAAAAGGAAATGTGGTATATTTACATAATACAGTGTTACTCAGCTGTTAAAAAAGTGAAGTCAGGAAATGTGCAGGCAAATGGATAGAGCTAGAAAAGGCCTGAATGAGGCAACCCAGACCCACAAATACAAACATGATATGTACTCACTTACGAGTATATATTAACTGTTAAGTAAATGATAATCATGCTGTAATCCACAGACTCCGAGAGGCTAAGTAACAAGAAGAACTCAAGGGTTGATGTGTGGGTCTCCCTAGGAACAGAAATAGAATAGACTTTGTGGGTAGACTGAAGGTGTCTGGGGGTAGACTGAAGGTGTCTGGGGCTGGGACCAGGGAGGTCGAGTGGGAGATGTGGGAAGAAAGTACTAGAAGAGATGACTAGAATTGGGATCCATTTTGAGAAACTTTGTGCAATGGTAACTTTCTGGAATCTAAGAGGGTGAAGTTTGGTTATCACAGCCAAGACTTATTATCAATGTATGATAATGGGAGCTTTTGAGCCTGAACTAACCATCTTCTGTAGCCAGGCAAAGAAGGCTTCAAGTAAGCAATTGGGACACCAACTCCAGCCACAAAACCTTCCACCTACCATTTGCCCTACCTACAAGGTGTACTGGTGTGTAAAGGTGTTGCAGAAATTATGGAAGTAGCCACCAATGGCTGGTCCAACTTGATACCCATGCCATGAGAGGGACCTCATGCCTGACACTGCCTGGAGGGCCAGGAACGAGAGATTAGATAACCCAGTGATACAGGATACAACAAAATATGGCTGGTAAAAAAAGTCAATTAAATGATTCCTAATGATAATCTGCTGTACTCATAAACGGGAGCCTAGAACAATCATCATCAGAGATGCTCTATCCAGCAACTAATTGAAACAGATGGAAAGACCACACTTTAGTCAAAGTTTGGGATCATCATGGATGAGGGAGAAAGGAGATTTAGAAGCCAAAGGGGTCAAGGATGCCAATAGAACAAGGCCCACAGAATCAACTAACAAAGGTTCAGGTTTGCAGAGACTGACCCAATAATCAGGGAGCCAGTATGGATCTGCATATATGTTATATCGTATAGCTTAGTGTTTTTATTGGACTTCTAGCAGTAGGACTGTGTCTATCTCTGACTCTTTTGCCTACTCTTGGGAACCCTTTCCTCCTATTGGTTTACCTTGCCAAGTCTTGATATGAAAGTCTGTGCCTAGTCTTACTGTATTTTTCTATGCAATGGTCCATGAGAGGTCCAGTTAGAGGAATAGATCTGGGGGAGAGGGGACACGGAAGAGAGGAGGGAGAATATGTAATATATGTGTGGTCGAGATGTAATATATGAACAGTTCTTTAAAAAAGAACTGATCAAGAAGAAAAGCTGATTATCAAATGGCTCTTGTCAGTTTGTGACACCCTGTGATAAATATCTCACACATTACCCCTTTAACTCACCCAAATCCCATCTGACAGGATTCTGTATTATCTAACCACCATTCCCTGTAGTTGTATAATCTGCACCAGACTCTGTGTCATAAGCTTGTTCATCTCCTTTCGTGGTGCTGTTTCTCTTAACTTTAAATTTTATATTTCTGATGTAAAACACTTCATGATGGACACTAGACTGGCTCTCTTGCTCCTTTGTCCCAGGAGGTATTAGTCACACTTAAGAAATCACTTTTAAGAAAATGGTTAAAATCAAAATTCTTGTTTCCTAATCACTCAATGTAAAAGTTTCTACTAAATCTACAAGAACACATTAAAATGTTCCTTTATCTCATCATTTCAGACCTGTTCCTTCTGTCTTTTCTCTTTCCCCTCCCCTATCTCTTCCAAGCCATTGGCCACATCATTCCCAGTCCACCACCATGTCTTACCTTCAAGCACTCCAAGATCCTAATCTACGCTGCTTTGTATATTTCTTTGTCTCTATGATCATTCTAATTCTTCTACACAAAGTTTACCAGCCAAGTGAATAAATGGTATGACTGTGTCTTGGGTATAAGTGCACTTTCTCAACAGGATATAATATTAAAGGTTCAAAAGCACACACAGGCTCAGTGAACCCATTTCACAGAAGAAAGTAGAGAATGAGAAGGCTCTATTAGAAGCCTACAGTACAGATCTGAAAGTACAATCATGGCTTTTAATTTAGAATGGACAGAATGAGTACATAACTCCTCTGAACATTTCAACCACGTTTTCAACGTAGATTCCATAAGCCTCCAAGTGGTGGTGGAATTTGATAAAGATATTTTATTTAAGACTGAGTGTTCCAAAGCCCCTCATTCTCTGCCCTGTCCATTTGTGGGTATTTGCGTTATCACCTCCTGCAAGGTGAAACTTCTTTGGTATATGTTAAGCAATATTCTGCACGGTGGATCATTTCGTTGCTATGTCCCTTTATCAAAAGAGGAGTAGTAGGTTTTGTGAGATGCCTTTGGCCTAACTAGACTCTCACTGATTTTGTTTTGCTTTGTTTTGGGGGTTGTTTTGTTTTGTTTTTGAATCTTTTTTTCTGATTGGTTTTACTTTGGTTGCTTGCTTGCTTGCTTGCTTTCTTTCTTTCTTTCCTTTTTTTCCAGAGCTGAAGACTGAACCCAGGGCCTTGCCCTTCCTAGGCAAGAGCTCTACCACTGAGCTAAATCTCCAACCCCTTGTTTCTTTTATCTATCTATCTATCTATCTATCTATCTATCTATCTATCTATCTATCTATCTTTCTTTCTTTCTTTCTTCTTTCCTTCCTTCCTTCCTTCCTTCCTTCCTTCCTTCCTCCTTCCCCCCTCCCTCCCTCCTTCCTTCCTTCCTTCCTTCATTCACTTATTTACTTTTACACTCCAGATTTTATGCCCTTCCCAGTCCACCTTCCAACTGTTCCACATCCCATACATCCCCCCTGCCACTCCCACAAACCCCATGAGGGGATCTTTCCTCACCCCAACCCCCCCACCAGACCTCTAAACTTCCTGGGGCCTCCAGTCTCTTGAGGGTTAGGTGCATCTTCTCTGACTGAATCAGACCAGGAGTCCTCTGCTGTGTATGTGTTGGGGGACTCATCTCAGCTGGTGTGTGCTGCCTGGTTGGTGATCCAGTGTCTGAGAGATCTCAAGGTCCAGATTAATTGAGACTGATGGTCTTCCTACAGGGTTGCCCTCCTCCTCTGCTTCCTCCAGCTTTTCCCTAATTCAACCAGAGGACTCAGCAGTTTCTGTTCATTGTTGGGTACACATATCTGCATCTGACTCTTTCAATTTCTTGTTGGGTCTTTTGGAGGGCAGTCATGATAGGTCCCTTTTTCTGAGTGAACTCCATAGCCTCTGTAATGATGTCAGGTCATGGGGCCTCCCGTTGAGCTGGATTCCACTTTGGATCTGTCACAGGACCTCTTTTCCTCAGACTCTTCTTCATTTCCATCCCTCAAGTTCTTTCAGACAGGAAGAATTATGGGTCAGAGTTTTAACTATGGAATAGCAACCCCATCCCTTCATGCCATGCCTTTCTGCCGGAGTGGGCTCAAAAAGTTCCCTCTCCCCACTGTAGGGCATTTCATCTAAGGTATCCCAACCCCTTTGAGTCCTGAGAGTCTCTCACTTCCCAGGTCTCTGGTACATTCTGGAGGGTCCTCCGAACCTCCTTCCTCCCAAGGTCGCCTGTTTCCATTCTTTCTGCTGGCCCTCAGGGCTTCAGTCCTTTTCCCTTCACCCAATACTAGATCATGTTCCCCTCTTCCCCCACCCTCCCTTGCCCCTCCCTCTCTCCCCATTTGTGGTTGCTTTCTTCTCTCTCCCAAATGGGACTGAGGTATCCTCAGCTGGGCCCCTCAGCTTGTTGACCTTTTTGAGTTCTATTGACTTTATCTTGGATATTCTGTACTTTTGGGGAGGAGGGAGGTTAATATCCACTTATTAGTGAAAACATACCATGCATGTCCTTTTGTGTCTGAGCTAAATCATTCAGGATGATATTTTCTCGTTCCATCCATTTGCCTGCAAAACTCAGGATGTCCTCATTCTTAATAGCTGGGTTGTATTCCATTATGTAAATGAACCACATTTTCTGTATCCATTTTTCTGTTGTGGGACATCTGGGTTGTTTCCAGCTTCTGACTATCAAAACTAAGGCCACTATGAACATAGTAGGACATGTTTGGATATATTCTCAAGAGTGGTATTTCTAGGTCTTTAGGTGGTTCTATTTTCAATTTTCTGAGGAACCTCAAAATTTATTTCCAGAGTGATTGTAGGAGATTGCAACCCCATCAGCAATGGAGGAGTGTTCCTCTTTCTCCACATCTTCACCAACATGTATTGTCCCCTGAGGTTTTGATCTTATCCATTATGACTGTTGTAAAGTGGAATCTCAGGGTCGTTTTGATTTGTATTTCTCTGATCACTAAGGACTTTGAACATTTCTTTAGATGCTTCACAGACATTCGAGATTCCTCTGTTATGAATTCTTGGTGTAGTTCTATATTCCATTTTTGATTGTGTTGTTTAGTTTTTTGATGGTTAGCTTCTTGAGTTCTTTATATATTTTGGATATTACCCCTCTATCAGATGTGGGGTTAGTGAAGTTTTCTACCAATCTGTAGTTTGATGACTTGTCTTATTGACTATGCCCTTTGCCTTACAGAAGCTTTCCAGTTTCATGAGGTCCCATTTATCAATTCTTAATCTTAGTGAGCCATTGGAGTTCTGTTTAGGAAATTTCCTCCTGTGCCAATGAGTTGAAGGCTCTTTCCCACTTTCTCTTCTATTAGATTCAGTCTCTCTGGTTTTATGTTGAGGTCCTTGATCCACTTGGACTTGAACTTTGTGCATGGTGACAAATATGGGTCTACTTTCATTTTTCTACATATAAATAGCCAGTTAGACCAGCACCATTTATTGAAGATGCTTTCTTTTTTCATTGTATATCTTTAGCATCTTTCAAAGATCAAGTGTAAGTGTGTGGTTTTATTTCTGGGTCTTCAATTTTATTCCATTGATCAACTTGTCTTTCTCTCTACTAATATGATATAGTTTTTTACCACTGTTGCTCTGTAGTAGAGCTTGAGGTCAGGGATGGTGAGTCACCCAGTTGTTCTTTTATTGTTAAGAATTGTTTTCATTATTCTGTTTTTTGGGGGATTTTTTGTTTATTTTTGTTGTTGTTGTTTTTGCCTTTCCAGATGAATTTGAGAATTGCTTTTTCCATATCTTTGAAGAATTGTGTTGGGATTTTCATGGGGCTTGAATTGAATCTGTAAATTGCCTTTGGTAGAATGGCCATTTTTACTGTTAATTCTGCCAAACCATGAGCATAAAAGATACCTCCATTTTTTGAGACCTTCTTCAATTTCTTTCTTGAGAGACTTGACATTCTTATCATACAGAATTTTTACTTGTTTGATTAGAGTTACCCCAAGATATCTTTTATTATCTGTGGCTATTATGAAGGGAGTTGTTTCCCTCATTTCTTTCTCAGTCTGTTTATCATTTGTATAAAGACTACTGATTTATTTGAGTTAATTTTATATCTGGCCACTTTGCTGAAGTTGTTTATTAGCTGGAGAAGTTCTCTGGTAGAATTTTTGGGGGTCAATTATGTATTCTATCATATCATCTTCAAATAGTGATACCTTTAATTCTTCCTTGCCAATTTGTATCCCCTTGACCTCTTTTTGTTATCTTATTGTTCTAGCTAGCACTTTGAGTACTATATTGAATAGATATGGGGAGAGTGGGCATCCTTATCTTGTCCCTGATTTTAGTAGAATTGCTTCAAGTGTCTTTCCATTTAATTTGATATTGGCTGTTGGTTTTCATTAAATTGCTTTTATTGTGTTTAGGTATGGCCCTTGAATTCCTGATCTTTCCAATACTTTTAACATGAAAGGGTGTTGTATTTTGTCAAATGCTTTTTCTGCATCAAAGGAGATAATCATGTGATTTTTTCTTCAAGTTTTTTATGTGGTAGATTATGTTAATGGATTTCATATATTCAACCAACCTAGGATCCCTACTTGATCCTGGTGAATGATGACTTTTATGTGTTCTTGGATTGTGTTTACAAGAGTTTTATTGCGTATTTTTGCATTGATGTTCATAAGCAAGTTTGGTCTGAAATTCTCTTTTTTGATAGGGTTCTTGTGTGGTTTAAGCATCAGAATAATTGTGGCTTCAAAGAAGAATTAGGTAGTGTTACTTCTGTTTCTAATTTAAAACGAGTTTTTGGAAACTGGCTGTGAGAACTGAGTAAACAGAAAAAAATCTAAGCTAATGCCAGCTTTGAGCCTAGGATTGTAAAAGGATGTTCTGAAAGAGCATGGAATGTGGCTTGATTAGGTTTTCTCCTTTTAGCTTTAAAAACTCCTAACTACACATGACACAAATACTTGAATAAAATACAACAGATTTGTGGTGTTTTTCTTGAATGTGCAACAGAATCAAGGCCTTTTCATAATTCCACAGCACTTACAAAGAGTATAGAAATACCAACAGAAAAGGTATAGCTCTGTCCCAAAGTATATGAAGAAATAAATGTAGTTCACAAGAAGAAATTAATGGAAAGATTGACCTTTCACCTCCAACTCTATTCTGTACAAAAAGAGAAAACAGTATCAGATTTTTATTAATCTTCTAAAAACTTCCAATTCAGTTAGTGCCAAAAGCACAAGAAAAATGGTGTTATTGAAAACAATGTAATCAGTATCCAAAAAGAAAGTCTTATTTGCCAAAAGAAGTGCTGTATTTTGGAAAAATTGAATGTCAGCCAACATAATCAAGGCATGATACATGCAAATATAGAACTGTCATAGAGAATTTACAAAGTAAACATAAGTTAGCTATATAAAATCCAAGGGAAAGGGGAAAGTATGATATATAGTAAGATGCTAGACAAAACATATGTGGACACAATGAAAACATTGATGGATAATATTTTGGGAAATAGATACACTAGGCATCAGTGAAGGTTGAAGAGATGGCTCTTTAGTTGAGAGCTATTGATCTTGCAAAGGTCCTGAGTTCACTTCTTCCCAACAACCATATGATGGCTCACAACCATCTAGAACCCCAGTCCCAGGAAATCCAACAGGGATGCATGTGATGCACATGTTAAGTGTATAAATATTAAAATATATACAAGTTTGGGAATATCACCTGCTACATTCATCAAAATGGAAAATTTCATGATTTTACATATCAGCTAGAAATAAATGTAGGATTTGTTAAATGATTCATAAGGTAAAAGTACTCAACTTGTAAACTAGACAACTGGAGTTAAAACCTCAGATTCTAAGGTAGAAGGAAAAATGTGTTCTTGAAAGTTGTCCTCTGATCTCCACATACACGCACATGAGCACACACACACACACACACACACACACACATACACACACACACACACACAGCATGTACTTCATATATACATACAGACATATATACAAATTAATTAAAATAAAGTTAAACTCTAAATGCATTAAAAGTAGACTTTGTAACTTAAACTTATTGATTGGACAGGTGTCACAAAAATTTTCTTTACTTCAACCCAATCCTAACTTATAATATGTTTTCAAATGAATAAATTTGCACAGGATTTTAATATATACTATTAAATATTATCAAGAAAGCTTAGAAAGTGGAGCAGACATATATATACAGCCACCAAAACTAGATAAGATTGATGAAGCTAAGAAGTGCATGCTGACAGGAACCTGATATAGATGTCTCCTGAGAGGCACAGCCAGAGCCTGTCAAATACAGAGGTGTTATGCTAACAGCAAAGCATTGAACTGGGAACAGAATCATCCCCATTGGAAGAATTAAAGAAAGGATTGAAAGAGTCGAAGAGGCTTAGAACCCCTTAAGAACAACAATGCCAACCAATCAGAACTCCCAGGGACTAAACCACTACCTAAAATCTACACATGGACTGACCAATGGCTCCAATTGCATATGTAGCAGAGGATGGCCTTGTTGGGCACCAATGGAAAGAGAAGCCCTTGGTCCTGCCAAGACTGGACCCTCATTGTAGGGGAATGTTGGGGGGCAGGAAGGAGAGGTGGATGGGGAGGGCAACAGCCTTATAGAAGAAGGAGAATGGGATAGGGGGCTTATGTCTGGGAAACTGGGAAAGGGAATAACATTTGAAATGAAAATTAAAAAGAATCCAATAAAAGAAAAAAAAAGAAAGTGGGGCAAAGAGAGGAAGAACTTGGGAGCATTGTTCTGAGAACTAAACACCTAATGGAAGAACTTGGTCTGTGTGGATGAGCAGGTGGGACTATGTCCATTGTGGAGGTACATCAAAATAAAAGTTGAATTCTGAAATCTATTATAATCCTGTTTGAATTCTATTATAATCCTGACTATATATTATCCTTGATTTTTAAATTGATTTGTAAATTTTTAAATATATACTGAGCATATTTTTTTTAATATGACAACTTAAGAGACAGAATACTGTACCGCTTTTTCCTGTGTGCCTACTTGGCTAGGCTCAACTCTGTTTCCCAGATCCCTTCTTTGTTTTCTGTTAAAAGAGGGTAAATTTGAAGCTGTAGTCATTATGCTGTCTGTGCACTTTTGTGTTCTTCTGACTCCTGACGGCATGCAGGAGTAACCAGGTCTGCAACTGTTACAACTCACTGCAATTCTCCTTACGCATTTTCAGACTTGTACCAGATCTGTGTGCTTATCAATATAACAATGAGGCACGGATTCCTTAAAGACAGCTATACCATCTATGCCATCATGTCAGAAACAAGTCCTAAAAGTTTGCATTCCATGGCATGGTCCCAATGGTTCTTATTCCAAAAACTGTTCATATCTATCTTCCTTTCTACATATTTGTCTTATGTTCATATCTATCTTCCTTTCTACATATTTGTCTTGTGAACTTTAAGCTCCATTACTAGAGCAGAGAGCCACTAATCACAATCCTCATAGTTGGTATAACCTACATCTGTCTATGTGCCGTTCCCTGGTGGTTCTGCTTTTTTTATGAAACCTTGACTATTACATGACCTATTCCAATCTACTAACACAAAGGGCAAGTTTTATCAGTAACAAGTTAAACATTCTTAATGTCACCTGAAAAATATCTCTTTTATTATATAAAGTAATGAGTCTCTGGGATTAAGAATGGATGTTGCAGGAATGGGTGCATTATTCAGACTATCATAGATAATAATTTGTGCTTTGAATCTGTAGAGACTATATCCAGTGAATAAACATGGCTTCTATGAGATTAAGGGATGGAGCCATCCACACATCTAAAAAAATTTAACCCAGAATTGTTCCTGTCTAAAGAAAATGCAGAGACAAAGAGTGGAGGTGAGACTGAAGGAAAGGCCATCCAGAGACTGTTTCACCTAGGAGTCCATCCCATCTGCAGACACCAAACACAGACATGATTGCTGATGCCAAGAAGCTACTTGCTGACAGGAGACTAGTATAGCTGTCCCAAAAAAAGGCTCTGCCAGCACCTAACCAATACAGATGTAGATGCTTGCAGCCAATCATTGAAGTGGGCATGGGGACCCCAATGAAGAGTAAGGAGAAGGACTGAAGGAGGGAAGAGGATTGCAACCCCATAGGCAGAACAACAATATCAACTAACTGGATTCCCCCAGATCTCCCAGGGACTAAACCACTAACCAAAGAATACCCAGGGGTACCCATGGCTTCAGCTGCATATGTAGCAGAGGATTGCCTTATCTGGCATCAATGGGAAGGGAAGCCCTTGTTCCTGTGGAGGCTTGATGACCCTGGATAGGAGAATGCTAGAGGGGTGAGCCAGGAATGAGTGGGTGGGTGAGGGAGCACCCTCAAAGAGGCAGGGGGAAGGGGGATGGGATGGGGTGTTTGCAAAGAGGAAACTGGGAAGGGGGACAACATTTGAAATGTAAATAAAAAAATAACTCATATTTAAAAAGAATCTAAATGAGAACCTTTGTATATAGTATGGGTAAAGATAAACTCCTAATTCCTTTTGACAGAACGATCAGGAGAGCTGTTTTCTCATATAAAATAAAGAGCTAAGAGGCAATGTAAAACTCTGCACACAAACCGTACCAAGTATACATGTGACAGAAATAGAGACAAAAAGATATCCTGATGCCATTTGTCATATGCCAAGCACCAAGGTTTCAAACAAGGTATAGGGAAATCAGAAGAGATGTAAGATTGTGGTATGTATGGGTGAGGTAGGGATGTACATCATACACTGCTGAAAAAGATCACTTTGTTCAAAAATAAACTTAAATCTTTACTTTTTACACGATTTTGTGTACCTCACAGCCCAATCAATGTCTATTTTTTCCTAGCTGAGGAGGCATTGATTAATGAGATCTGCAGACCAGCAACACTAACCTCACTTACTAGAAATGGAGGCTCGAGGGCCAAATACCAAACTGAGGGATCATAGGCATGAGTTTATAAAATGTGACTTTAGGAAACATTACAGTTGTCTTAGGAAGGAAAGGCAATGGCTCAGCCTAGAGCAGAGTTACAGGGATTATGAAAAGCCATCAAATGCAGGATGTATTTTAAATGTGGGAGCAGACAAGAATTACACAATATGAATTGTAAATATTAAAACTGGGAACAGTATATCTAGCGAGATAACATAGTTTTTTATGCTTATATAGTGAGTCAATGGTGCTACTTCACTGGATGGAGAACATTAAGAAGACCCAGGGGCTGTTGCTGAATGGTATTGGTTAGACCTGAGATGCTTACTAAATCCCTAAGTGACTATCTAAAACATCCACTTGAGGCCATCCACATGGTTTACAGAACACCAGAAAAATCCTATATCTTAAGTAACCCATGACACTTAACAATGAGTAATAGGTTAACAAGCTTTTTGGTGAGAAAAAAATATCCCTTGAGCAGAGTATTTCTTGAGACTGCTGTTCTAAAACAAAACAGAGCAAAATTTTTCATCTAATACAAGATATGATACACTGCTGTCAAAGATCACTTTGTCAAAAAAATACACCTAAATCTTTACGCCTTTACACCGTTTGGGGTACCTCAAAATACAATCAATATCTGATTTTGTCTAGACAATACATGACCTAAGTCCATTCCAAGTGTTTCCTTATCTCACACTATGGACACCATCCAGAAACAGTGGCATTGTAGCCATGCATGTGCACATTGAAAACATGATTTCAAGATCAGGCTAAGCTGCAATATAAGATCATGTCTCGAGTTTTAACACTTCTACAAACAAACAAAGATATCTGGTTTCATCATGAAGATAATTTATATTTTTTTTCTTGCTTCTGAATATTTGGAGTCTGAAGGTACCACAAAATTCAGAAATGAAGTTTGAAATACATGAAATAAATTTGAAATACATGAAGGTTCAGTTAATAGTGAAGGCTGAGAGACAAGAAATCATCCATTTGTTCAAGAACGTAAACTAAGATTGAAAAGTGACTCCGGAAGTACACCCCTGCAGAGAGGCAGGAGATGGGAGTGGGGAGTGAACAGAGTCTGGAACTAAGTAGCCAGTGGGGTGATTTAGTAGTCAGGAAAACCAAAGAAACAAAACTTCCAAAAAGAAAGAAATGGTCAAATATTACCTTCAACAATTAAATAACATGAAATTTCAATGATATCATTTTCTCTACTAATCTCATATGGGCATTTTTTTAAACCCACTAAGTTTGCTAAGTGTTTTCAATATTTGCAGGGGTTTGAGACCATCCTCTGGAGTTTGTGTAACCTCTCATGGGTCAGTCACATTCCTGTCAGAAAGCTGACACATCCTCTCCAGTATCCTTAAATTGCTAATAGCGCCTCAACATACAACTTCATGACACCAGCTCAAACCATGTTGGGACTTTTCTCCATTCATATTTACTGACTGTGGATTCTGTACATATAAGAACTGGAAAATTAAAATCATATGATAGTAATACAACAAGATAGCTCTACGAATTGATAAAATTACATATTTTTGCTACTAAGACAATTGATAAAGATAATGCATAGACATTTTATTTGGTAGTACATGTCATTGATCACTTCTGTGCTTGATCATTAGTTGAGTTATATCATTTGCAAAGGAAATAAATAAATCTGGGCCCATTTTAAGGCATTGCAATTCAAAGTTCTGTGTTAGTCTGAAGCTGGAGTGGTATTGATGCTGTTGGCTTTATGCAAATCAGAGAAGGATGAGATGTGGAAGTTATATCATTTCTGTGATGGATAGAAATAAGCTTACGCTAGACAGGCAATCTAAAAATTAATATCACCTCTCATTATATCCTCCCAAACATTTCAGTTTGTGCAGAATGGGATTTTAAACATCTTTATCAAGCAACAGGACTCTGCCATATATCCTGACACCAATGGCCATCTAGCAGTGCAATACTGAGGCCCTAAATGACATCCCAATCCTGTTTTAAAACAACGTGAGCTATTACTCAAGAAGCAGGTTGTGATTGGAAATAACCACCTGAAGTTTAGAGGTAAGCATCATTTGACACTCATGAAATGATCAAAGGCATCACACAGAGATGTGTCTATGAGATCTGGTACACATTAAGAAATTTGCCTCTGGTTGGAAGTTTAAATATACTCAGCCATCAAAGATTTATAGAGCATCAGAGCCTTAGATACTGTCCCGTAGTCCTGTTAAATAAGGAAAGGGAAGCTCATACTGTGATGTGGTAATACCATGGTAGCAAGCCAACTGTAAGCTCTAAAAGACACGTGTCATGAGCTGCACACCACTGTTCTTGTCTTATAGTTTTAGGATGAAGGAAACAAGAGTCCAATGCTTGTCCTGCATCTACAAATTCCTACTGTTTTAAGAAGTAATTTTCAGGCAATTTGTGTAAAATACTTCTGCCCCTTTCACAGTAAAACCATACCATTCTCAAACTAGATTTAGGAGCAACAATAGTGCCAATTTTCTCAGCCATCATAAGCTTCAGTTCTCTTACCTATTAAATATAGAGAATGATGTCTACATTCCAGGGTTGTTTAAAAAGTTAATTAAAATATGACCATAAAATGTTTAGTTCAGACTACGGCTGCATACAGTAAGCATTCAGCAAATGATGGTGACTGTCATCTCCGTTGTCATAATTATTATACAAAACTCCCAAACACATGTTTTATCATAAACTCGGAAGCCTGAAAGAAACTTACAGGCATTTATATACCACTTTTCCTTCTTTGTTCCAGGGTAAAGATTACACTCATTCATTCTGAATCCTCTTTCAAGTGATTCTAGGAATAAACATAACAATGCTTCTTGGTGCATTATTTTAACAATATAAACAATGGTATTTAATTGTTGTGGTTTATATAGTTGTTTTTCCCATGACAGATTTCTGGAGCTTGAACTGACAGCAGCTGACAGCTTCCAGGAACAATATCTTAATTAAGAATCATTGTACAGAAAGTGGTTCTTCAACTAGGAAGGGAGAGAGGCTGTGAGAAGCAGTCAGAAATACACTAGTGATGGGAAAAGAGCAAAAGAGGTCTGTGTGAGCTGAAGGGTTCTCCTTTTGCCTAAGAAAGACCTTTGATTAGAAGGAAAGCTGTCAGAAGGGCATAAAAGCCACTTTAGCACCATGTGAGGCGCTCTCTCTCTCTCTCTCTCTCTCTCTCTCAGTTAGACCAGTGAAATGAGATGCTACTCCTCAAGTTACAGCTGTCAATTATTTAGGAAGTAATGGCTCAAGAAAGTCATAGACAGGTCTTAAGCATCATATACAAAAGTTTCACCCAGAAGTGGATACATCTTAGGGCTGTTCGGTCTGGCTTTTTAGTAATACTTCATGACTCTTTATTAATACTGGATTTCTTAGAACAGCCAGAAGAACGTAGACTCCAACTATTTAATTGGAAGTCGATGTCCCAAAATGAGGCAAAAACAATCTGTTTGAATTATGAGTTTTCATGACCACTGTCTCAACTGTATTAAATATAGTACAACCTCATACATAAAAACGGAAAAGGCTCTAACGAAATGGAAGAAAAACCTTTGGAAGTAGGAAAAGACTTGTTATCCCAAATAACCCTAAGTACAAGTCACAAAGATCAAGAAAATAAAAAAAGAATCAAAAACAAAAGGATCTGCCTCAGCATAATAGAGCCAGTTTACAGCTAGCTGATGCTCAGCATCATTGTAAACAGAAAAACCCCAAAAATGTCTACTACCATCAGGAATAAGGAAAAAATGTCTGCTCTCTCCATAGATATCCAAGATAGTACTTGAAGTCTTAGTTGAGCAATCAAACAAGGACATGCAGGGAATATAAATAGGAAATGAAGAAGTCAAAGTATCTTTATTTGCAGATGAGATGGTTTTATATATAATAGACACTAAAACTCCATGAGGAAACACTTTCTTCAAAATAGCAGGATAAAGAATTACCTGCTGGAAAGCCCTGAGCTCCGTGCAAATGGTGGATTGCCTTTATCAGCAGGGTTTCTCCTCTGACACTGTCTGGGAAGCTCAAAATCATCAGACCCTTTATCTTCAGAATATCATCTAGCCCTGGTGAGAGTACAAGTTAAGCTTCCTTTTTTCTGGATAAGAAACCCATTCAGCCTGGAATGTCTCCTCATGCTAATGAGGCATCTCAGTACCTTAGCCTCCAGCCAATGACCTTTGCACACTCTGGGTATTCCTAGACTCTTTCACAAAACTACATAACCCTTGATTCACCCCAAATAAAGTCTGTCTCCCCTAAGCTGATCCCAGAATGTCACCATTTCTGTATATACTCATGAGCCTCCTAAAACCCTGTTGGTTGACTCTGTTCCCTTCATCCTCATGGGCATCACACCAACAACCCCAGCAAGAGAGGACCACAATTAACACACAGAAACCAGCAGCCTTCCTGTATATAAATGATAAACAGACTGAGAAACAAATCAAGTGGACAATACCTTTCACAATAGCCTCAAAAAAAAAATTAAGATACTTGGGGTTATTCTAACCGTGCAAGAAAGAGACTTGTATAACAAAGAGATTAACATGCTGAAAAAAGACACTGAAGAAATATCAAAGATGGAAACATTTGCATGCTCATAGATCAGAATTAATATTGTGAAAATGGCATCCTATAAAAGGAAATCCACAAAGCCAATAAAATCCCATGGAAAATTCCCACACAATTATTCAAAAAGAGCTGAAAAGGTAATTTTCAGCTATAGTAATAAAAATTGCACGGAATTGGCATCAAAACAAGCATGTTGGTCAATGAAATTGAATTGAAGACCCAGACAAAGCCTACACAGTTATAAACACCTATTTTTATTTACAAAGAAGACATATAAAACATACTGAACAAAAGACAGAAGCTCCCACAAGGAGTGTTAATCAAACTGGATAGCTGTAGATAGAAGAACGCTAATAGATCCATATCTATTATGTTGCATAAAATTCTGCTCAAAATGGATCAAATACCTCAACGGAACACCTAGATAGCTTAAATCTGATAAAAGAGAAAGAAAGGAATAAACTTGAACTCATTAACATAGGTTAGTCTTTCTGAGTAGGACACCAACAGTACAAGCAATAAGACGCACAATAACCTCATGAAGCTAAAGGACTTTTGTACATCAAAGAACTCCATCATTTGAGTAAAGTGGTAGGCTGCAGAATGGGAGGAAATTACCAATTATACCGAGAACTTTCCCAGAACTGATACCAAGACTAAAAGGGGAGAAAAGAATACAGAATCATGGGCCTTAACATACAATAAGGGAAATGTACACCAACCAAACACACACATGTGTAATGAAGTATATGATTAAAGTCTTTAAGAGAGGATGTGATTCATGCTAGAGAAGTAGTAGAACTTACACTGTGATGTAGCAAGTAAGAAGAAACTAATAATAAAGGGGAACTAAAGATTGAAGCAAAGCCCCTGAAATGGAAGGGCAGTTACCGTACCTGCAGAAATGGTGAAAGAGCCATGAAGATAGTGTTAGCTAAGAAGAAAGAAGAGAAAAAAGAAGTATAGCAGGGCATAGAGACATTGGAAAGAACATACTAGTCATGTGAAGAATTTTAGACTTAAACTAAATGTCATAGGATTGTCTTCAAGAGGCTTCAAGATGTGGAACTGCTGGACTTTTAAATAAAGAACTTAGATTTCTTTTAGCACGCAATAGCAAATATAATAATATACATGTGCAAACAGTAGTAGGAAAATATTATGTTCTGATGAGGAGGTGGGTTGCATAAACCAGACAAGGAAAGAAGGTAGCAACATTCAGTGACTTACCAGAGAAAGTGTCTGTAGGGGTGGTAACAGTTTAGGATAGAATGTGAGAAGGAAGAGGAGAGTATCAATCTGCTCTATGGTGGGAAGAAAACTGAAAAGTTGATACTACTCAATCATGTGAAAACACAACAAGTTTGTTGGAAAACAGTGAACCTGAAAACAAGGAAAAGTTCATGTAAGGAAATATTCCATGTAGACTAACAGAAGGAAAACCAGAGTTGCTGGTACCAGGAAATCACTAAACTTTTGGGGGAGAAGAAGAATTTTTAAAAGTTTATCTTATTTTTCTTATATTTACATAAACATGAACCCCAATATACATATATGCACACAGTTTCTCACATCTTAAAATCCATTTATATCAGTTTTCTCTTGTAGCAGGGTGGCTAGACTTTCTTAATTTTCAATAATATTTTTCCCTGCCTAATTTTATGTTCCAGATGATAACCATAGAACCAGCCATTTTCAGTGCTATCATCTCTGCATACTGGAGCCTTAGAATTTCCAAAGCAGGCAGAAGGACTGTAAGACAGAGTCATCATCCCTAGTGTATTTCACTTTGAACATCTGTTGTGCCTGGAAGTGTTTGTGAACCCCAATAGACCATCAAGGCGACATTTCTGATGTAATCACAGTAGGGTCTCTTTATTACAAACTTGAGTCTGGGTTTATCGCTGACCCACAGGATGGTTTGGTGAAGCAGAGCCCAAATCTCATTGAAACAAGGTTTCATAGAAAATGGAAGCAAGTGAGGGGAGGTCCACCCTGGCAAGTATCTAATAGAATGACTACGTAAGCCGACAGGTGGATGTTCTGAAACAAGATTGTGTCCAATCACAAACAGTCTGAAAGCACATCTGAAACAATCAGACTAATCTTTGATTAACTGTTGCTAGGAAGTAGCCAGGGAGTAACTCTGGCCATGGACAAGCTGTGGTGTTCTTCCAGATACTTGGATGTAGCTTGGGTTCGGCTGTGGGTCAAGTTTTCAGGCTTTTTTTTTCTTTTAAGATGAAAGCCAGCGCCAAGATGGAGTAAGTTTGGCCTCTCGCATGAACTTCCCTCTTATATTGAGCATAAATTTTATTTTATGCATCAAGTATATGGCCTAGAGTTGGAACTAGAACAGCAAAACACAAGGCACAGTCTAAACTCATTTGGAGGAGATGGCAAAGACAAGGCAGAAGGTGATTCATTCTTAGTCAATAAACATAAGATAGTCTTAGATCTGGGTATTACTCCCCTTTCCCCCCATTTTAAAATAACACCAAACATACCACAAATTGAAAGTGAGAAGTTAGGAATGAAAGGGAGACTATATTGTTTCTGTGTGTTCCAAAATTTTCTTCAGAAATTACATTCTCTCCTCCATTAAATAAATGGTATCTAACATAGGTTTTAGTGATTATCTTACTGCCAAATGCAATGAGAAATTTTCAGTCCTTCCTTTACTTGGTTTAATTGAAGCATTAACACAGAGAGTTGTTCCATTCTCCTAGAAAACATTTCTTTGGTCTAAAAGACACCATTATCTGTTATCCTCCGATCTCAGTCTCCAGTGGTAACATTTGTTCACATTTCTAACCATTAATCATCTTGATGCCTTGGGTATCAAACTTTGAATCTTAATTTTTCCCTTTCAACACTTCCCCTACATGACCTCTTGTCATGTCATGGAAGGGATCACTTTGTGGAAGTTTTGTTATAAAAACTTCCCCTGATATGCTTCTGATTTACAACCTTCTGTCCCCTGTGGCAAACCAAACATGTTCGATATATCTCAGATGAGTTGTGGTATAAACTTAAAGTAAATTTTGCTCAAAAAATATACTGGTGTGATCAAAATCATATCAAACTATAGAAACCAGTGGAGTTCTGAAGGAAAAAAAATCACATATTCTGCAAAAAGCACAACATAGAGAACAAGGACATTAACAATCACATGACATTATAACACCAATTGGTTAAAAAAGAAAAGGCAAAAAAAAAAAAGTTAGCACAGGCTCTCCTTGACAAACTTGGGTTCTGGAAGTTAAATATAGTTTCCTCAAAAGGAAGAAAATTGATACTGCATTGCTATCAACAAAGGACAGCACAGAAGAACATGGTGTTCTGAAGCCCAATCTCCCCACCACAAAGCAGTGGCAAACAAAACTTGGAGGCATAGAGTAACTTAGATACAGAACAGTACCAGCGTGGATGGCCTACAGGACAGAGCAACTGGCCTCTCAGGAGGTAGTCAGTGAAAATTCAAGATGGGATAGATAGATAGATAGATAGATAGATAGATAGATAGATAGATAGATAGATAGATAGATAGATAATAGATAGATAAATAGATAGAGATATATAGGTGTGTATATGTATTTGCATACATGTATATATATCCAAATATGTATGTATGTGTGCATGTATATAATCCAAAAAAGAAAGCTTTAGATCTTTAAAATATGGCAATTCTAGTTGTTTGAGGATAGCGGGAACTGCCACATCCCAGTCCTCAGTGTGTTACCTACATATACCCTCCCCTCAGCAACACTATACAGGCTGGCTGTCAGGTGGACCAGTGAGGTAGAGCACATGTTTGGCAATGCAGACATGTGAGGCACAGGAAACCCCTTGGAGAAGAAACATGGATTATCAATTGTCAATAGGAATAATAGATCCAAGGAAAGAAAGGAAATTTCTTGGTTTCTCAAAAACTCTGAGAGATAGAAAGCTCCTCCACCAAGGGGTTCATTAAATGTAGGTTAAGAGTTCTGAAGAAACTTCACAAGTGGTCTAAGATTCCAAAAATCTTAAGAGTGGTCAAGTATTTCCCTAAGTAATGTTGTGATATGGCCCATGAGAGGAGTAAAGTGAAGAAGACATTACACAGAAAAACCAAAGATATTTATATTTACTATCTGACTGAAAACTAAGTGGAAACACAGGTATTTCAGGTGCACAGGCATCTAGATCTTGTTCATCTCACTGTGAGTCAGCAATCATGAGGTCAGTTACTAATTCTGAAGAGTTTACAAATTAGTTAGAAATTATCAAACTCTATGTGAGATTCATGTGTCTGTTCTCTGTTCCCACATTATCCCATCTCTGTGACTTTATTACTTGTCACATTCTCTTTTTGGCTATATTCACAAATGAGATAGAGGATTGGTCTTGGTTCAGTGATTTACTTGCTCTCAGGAGTCACAGTACTTTTTGTCTGTTGTTTTACAAAGGATAGTTCCCAAAGAGAGCAAGGAAGTTTCTCAGAACAAACAAACACACACACACACACACACACACACACACACACACACACACACATTCTTTCATAATATGCTTGAAAATTAACATCACTCTGGATCTACTTAGAAATAAAATCTACTGAGTGCTTTTGTCACTGACTTCCGTCTAATAATGATGTTTTCATAGAGGAGGCAAAGGAATACAGACAACACTAGTTTTTGTTTTTTCGGTTTTTTTTTTGGTTTTTTTTTTTTTTTTTTTTTTTAGCAACGAAATAGTTTTTTATGATTAGCGGGTCACCACAATACAAAGAACGATATTAAAGGGTCGCAGCATTAGGAAGGTTGAGAACCACATTATTCACCATCTGAGTCACAGCCTATCTAGGCCAAGTATTCATCTGGGTGAGACAGCACTCTCAGAGATGACCTAACAGACAGTGGTGGTCGTGTTTAGAGACTGTACTCTGGCAAGGAGGAGGTCGCTTGGATTTCTGGGCCATTCTCGAGTTGTAATTGTCCAGTTGAACAACCTTTGTAATAAAAATCTCAGGCAGTAGAAACTGTCTTTGCTTGCATCAACTGGCCCAAGTTCCTCCATTCTTTGGAAGTTTCAGTTCCCTTCCTCAGGGTCCCACCTGGCGACCTGCCCTGGCAAGAAGACGGGGCAGATGATTCCCATCCTTTGAAAGGCACCTCAGATGCCTTTAGAAACACTAGTTATTCTTAATGAACCCTACTATTTCATGAACAAAGACAGGCAAGACTTTTTTTAGAGATTTATTTTCTCTTACTTTATGTGTATGACTGTTTCCCCTACATGTATGTAAATTCACCACATGTGTGTTTGAGGCTGGCAGAAGTCAGAAGAACATGCCAAATTCCCCGCAATGGGAATTACATTGTCGTTAGCTGCCTTGTGGGTGCTGGAAACTGAACTCGCATCGTCTGTGAGAACGGCAGATGCCCTGAACCATTTCTCCAGCCGCAAGGCATTTTTTCATATTTACTAATAGATCCCTTTATGTCCTCTGTCAGCATTTTCACACATTTTCAAATATGAGCCTAAGTTATGTGTAGTTATGGTCAATCCCTGCAGAATGGTGAGTGAGCGTTCAGCACTTAGTTGCTCTTGGGACCCACCTATGAGAAAGTCTAAATGTATCCACTTCATTTTGAAAGATAGTTTATTCAAATATGTGGGCCAGTGAGTTATATGTAGCTAGGATAATCCTGGGTTTGCTCATTCTTAGCTCTTGGCTGTACTTTCGTCTTGAAATCTCTTTTAAAATCCCTCTGTGGTTCTTCCTTTGCCTGTGCATGTAGGAATCACCTGGAGTTCCCTTAGGATTCTTTCACCCTAGATCTTACTCCGAAACAGTCTGATTTGATTGGTGTAAGGTGGGAACTAAGAGTTGAGATGGTCGAAAACCTCCCCCAAATGATTCTAATATTCGGAAAAACCTGGAGACACCATTTTTCTCTGTTGCCTTGTATAGGGCCAGGAACAAATCCCTGCCCAGAAGCCAGGTGTTTCTTGGACCTAATTAGGGAAGCTTCATTTTCCATAGCGTTAGACCGCATGAAGGAGCTTCTGAAATCTGGGTGTCTGATTGAAGTAATGATTGTCGGATCCTATCTGCTCACTCACCTGGACTTGACCTGCGCAGTGCTGGATGCTAAGAAGCGACAGTAGAACCATAGCATTGGGTGCTCTTCAAGGGCATGCAAGTTCTCCCTGAAGGAGAATCCACACTTTCCGTCCTTCAGACACTATGACAAGAGGTGGGGTTAGCAAGTAGTAAGCTAGTGTAAAAATGAACTAGCTGGAAAGCCAGCAGCTTCCAGAAGATCAAAGTCTCTTGGGAGCCCAGCATCTTGAAGCATTATTTGGAAACAAGGTACTATATTGAAGATCTCATGAAGGTTTCAGATAACCTTCACAGCACTTTCCTTGCCCCAGCCTATTACCCTCCTTTCTTTCTGGTGGTAACTGTTTTGTTTCTAGAGGCTATAAATAAAAACAAGGAGGAAAAATCCTCCCTGCAGCTGTGATTGCTTTAATGAGCCCAGGTATGGCTTGCCAAAAGGGCATGAGGAACTTCTATTAGGATCCATTATTGACTTATTGAAAACAGTTTTCTTATTGTAATTTAGGTTTTGATTAGATGAGAATTCGAATTATGACAAATTCCTTGAGACAGTTATTAAATCAAACATATCAGACTTCCACTGCGATGTAATGAAACCCTTCTCTGTCCCCAGCTTGCCTGGAAAATGCACCCTGCTCCTTTCAGCTCTTAAACAAAAGCAGCCATTATGTGGAAGAACCAAGAAATAAGGTATGTGAATAAGAAAAAGGATTTTTCTTCTAACGCTAATTAATTCACACAGTCCCCTGAACTAGAGTGCCACCCTCTCTTGGTCTGAATTAATTTTCTCTTGTGGAGCAAAAAAGGTCTACTGTTTTATTTTAAGACTAGAAAAATGATCCCTCCACTTGGCCAAGAAAGTTCAAAACAATTAGACCGAATGTCTAAATGAGTAAGAAGTTAATTCTTTGTCTTTCTTAGGAAAAATAATGTGCTGAACTGAAAGAAAATAGATGGCTTAAGTTATTTCCAAAAAGGCAGGTGCAATTAGGATTCTTCCTGAGTGACTCATTGGAAACTAGGATTTGGTAACCAGAGAAACACCTCTGGATACTGGAACCCAGCTGCACCTTCCTCAAAGTGAGTGCAGATGTTTCTGCATCAGTCAAAAGCTAGGAAAGGTACAAGAAATGATTCTAGTGAGAAGCTTTTAGAAATTAGCAATGCCCTACTTCTTCCTTAAATGAGAGTTCTAGCTTTTGCTATCCAGATCAGTTCACTCTGGACTTTGAAAGAAGCCTTCGGTTATCCCCCAAGTCAGAATTTTGAGAACTATTTCCTAAACATCAACTTAGGTTCATTTGTTGTTTGATTCAATTTTCAGGATTGAGGAGAGCCTAGTATGCCTCCAAACCTAACATGTCACTCGTTTCTGTATTACTTTAGTCAACTTGGAAGTGAATAAAAACTTTAACTGGCACAGAATGATTAAGGTGGGAAATTGCAGGTTTGCTCCTTATTATATGATGTTTTTCTTTTCCAAAGGTTTGAAAATGTTGAAGGAAACTTTTCTATAAATGAATGAAATTTGTGGTAAAGGTGCGGCAGCATTGTTAGTCTGTTTTAAAATAAACATTCAGAAAGTCTTTGAAGTATTTTCTCTTTCATTTCATATGCAAAATATGTACATATGTGTGTAAATATTTATCAATGCATTGCAAACTTATGTAACACAAAATTTTAAATATTTACATATATTACAGATTCTGGAATGGAAAAATTAAAAACACAGAATAGTCTGTGTGTGTTTGTGTCTATGTGTATGAGTGTGTGTGTGTGTGTGTGTGCGTGTGTGTGTGTATGCCTGTGTCTATGTGTGTGTCAATGTGTGTCTGTGTTTCTATCTTTGTGTCTGTGTTTCTATCTTTGTATCTGTGTTTGTGTGTGAGTATGTATGTGTCTTGTCTCTGTGCATCTGTGTCAGTGTCTGTGTGTCTGTGTCTGTATCTGTGCCTGTGTCTGTGTCTCTATGTGTGTACGTCTGTGTGTATGTCTGTGTGTATGTGTATGTATGGCTGTGTCTGTCTGTCTGAATCTCTCTCTCTCTCTCTCTCTCTCTCTCTCTCTTTCTGTGTGTGTGTGTGTGTGTGTGTGTGTGTGTGTTCATGTATATTTCAGCAAGATTGATTCCTGCTAAGACAGAAAATGCTGCCCAATGTTGGGTTCTACATCTCTTGTAAGTACATCATCATATCATCTTTTATCTTCATGCCACAGTCTCCCCATGTTCATGCTCATCTCTAGATCTAGATGTTCTCCTTTGAGAAAGATACTTGTCATATTCTATTGGATCTACCTTAATGAAGAGTTACCTTAATCATCTATGTAAAAACTCTCTATGCACTCAAGAGATGAGCTAGGGTGTGTGGCTTGAGAAATGCTAGTAGAGGTAGAGAATTCTTTTTCCTATGAACTTCTAGCCAGAGGTGACACAAGCTTCAATGGGGAAGATTAACTGTAAACCAAAATAGGAATTTTGATTCTTAAATATGATTTAATGTATCTTACAGCAGTGTTAAGACAGAATTTCATAGCCAAGTGTAAAAAAGAAACTAGAATTTATGAAATATTAGCTGAGAAACTTAAGAGTATTGTAAGATCTTTTCAAAGACCTGGAAATATGAATCCAACTGATTTTAAGGTAGAGTAAGAGAAAGCAATAAAAGGATTTGTTTCCTTTTGCTCTTTAGTCCCATGAAATCCCATGACTACATGATATATTTTATATACTAAATTCTCATATTAAAAATGCCCTTGGAACCAGGAACAGTGTTGCTGAGCCAGGAGGATCACAAATATGAGGGTGCCCTGAGCCACATATCAAGTGAGACCTTTCCCCTCACAAAAACTCTTGGAGTGAGAAGTTAGCCACTTAGCGTGCTGAAGACTCTGAGCTATAATCCCAACACAACAGAACAAAAATACTTCTTGTTTAAAATCGTGTTTCTATCCTAATGATAGGCATTTAAAGGTTGTTGTATTTCTCATTAAAACTCTGTAAGCATTATTAGATATTAGCACCTTAATTTTATTTGGATAGCTGTATCAAAAATGGTTAAATAACTTGAGTAAATTATTCAGATGCTGTTTAGGTCCAAATTGGTCTGTACACCAGATGCCATGTAATCATTATTTCTGCTCTTCTTCAAAGTAAAGAAAATACCTCAGTGCTCTCCCCATATAGGCAAATCAGCAAATATTGAAGTGAAAATAAGTAGAACCAGGCTTAGATGCTAAACGTAGTGATGAGAAATTCAGATCTTCCCGTCCTATTACCTATTAGGAGACAAATTACTTATTAGGTGATAAGGCAGTTGTTCAAATATCATCCTGGCAGCTGAGCCTGCTTTTTTCTCCATTTTTAAATGACAAATTCATATCAAATATTTAGTGCTTGAAATATCCTAACTAGAAAAAATAAACTCAGCAGAATAATATTTTTTGAAAAAAAATACTTGTTTGCCTTACTTTTAAAAAAAAACCTGTTTTCAAGAGAAAAAATATATAAATAGATGATAGATTACTTGATTGATAGGTATGTAAGAGACTTTTTCCCTTATTTTTCCACCATATAAAATGAATATAAGGGTTAAGTAACATCTATAATCTCCTGTTAACGATGAATCAATAATGTTAATGTAGGTCTGCTTTCTTACTTGCATATCTAGGAATTCATATAGACAAAAATGTCTTCCATTGATACAGTATAATTTTGCCAAATACTCTGTACCACACTTAATATAAAGGATGCATTTAAGAGAGAGACAAGATTTATTTCCCAAGGTCTCCTGGGATAGTGTGAGAGAGTAAACTTTGGTGATATATGGAAGTGATTCAGATACACATGGTCGTAGCAGTTCTTCCTGCTGTGAATGTGTCTCATTACTGGTGCTCTGAAAGGCACAAACTAGAGATTAAGGAACCTGTGCACTCTCCTGGGGGTTCCTCTTGCCTGATAACTGGGGAGAGTGCTAACAGCCCATATCATTTATACATGAATTCTTTCCCCCAGTGCCTTCTCAGTACTTTTTACCATTTCCTTAACTCCTGCAGATATGACCAGAGCTTATAGGCCACCTGGCCAACGTTCCTTCCTAGATTTTTTCTGCTTTGGCTTCATTGCTGTTACTTCTCCTCCTAAGTCACCTAAAAAATCTGAGACTCTCTGACATCTCTTCTGACTTCTGTCCAACCTCTCTCCTCTTGGTTATGTTGAATCAGTAAGTGGTGTCTTCATTTTCATGCAGAAAGAATGACATAGGGAAGGATTTGACTGCAAGTGGTTAACTGGAAAATTAACTCAGGAAAGATTGTCAGGGAGTCAAAGAAGAATACTAATCAAAGTGAGTTGCCAAGCAAATTGCCAATCTGAACAAATGGAGTTCAATCCTGTGGGAACTCTAGGAGCAAAGTAAAGCGCCCCTTCCAGGAGTGACAGAGATGAGTTATATGTCCATCTACTCTCATCCGGGACTTTTTAAGACTTATTCCCTGGGCATGGCGGCAATGCTCTAAAATATACAGCCTGTCTGATGAACAGGCAGAGAACCAATGTTCATAGAAATCTCTCAAGCAAAGTAGAGAGGATGGTAGAAATGTGCCAGAATATGGTGACCGCCAAGAGAATAAGTATTAAGCATAAAGTTAGGGAAATGGCGTGGTGGATAAAGCACTTGTGAATAAGTGGATACACACGTGCTAAGACGTGAATTCAAATCCTCAGAACTACACAAAGACTGTTACACTAAGCACATCTGAAATGCCAACAACACTCCTACAGCAAGATGAGAAACAAAACCTGAATGGTAACTAACAGGCCATCTAGCTTGATGTGCAGCAAACCACAAAGAAACCCTGTCCCAAACAATGTGGACAGCAGGGACAAGTACAAAGTTGTCCTCTGACCTCCTCATGACACCCCTGGTTGGGAGATACCTGAATTCTAATAGAAAAGTGTGTACACATATGCACCTTGGTACACATATCACAGAGAGAGAGAGAGAGAGAGAGAGAGAGAGAGAGAGAGAGAGAGAGAGAGAGAGGCAGATGAATAATATTTCATACTGGTAGATAAATATTTTCTTGTGACTGAAGTTTGGTAAAATGTGTTTTACCATTTTATTGCCCTGTGATTTTTTTCGCATACAAGCACTCTGGAGAGAAGATGGTGCTGTAAAGTGGACTGTGGTCCACTCTCCTCAAAGATCATGTGTCAAATCTCCAGCATCCCATATGATGGTATCATAAAAGGCCTTTGTGTAGTGCTTGGTTTTGCATTAAGTGTGGTTCTCAAGTTGGGACTGCTGTCCTTAGAGAATAAAGAAAGGGCATCAGAAATGGCTTTCCACCTTCTGAGGACACAGGCAATGGGTAGCCTCCCACAAACTGGACACATAGCACTCACTAGGGTCCAAATCTGCAAGCTCCCTTGATTTCTAACTCAGTCTCCAGAGCTGTGAGAACTGATCTCTGAAGCTTGAGCCACTGCATTACAGCATCCAAGCTGTAACAGTCGGATGGTCTTGGAATCACCACTCAATCATTGCTCTGGATTAGTCAGCCCTTTGTAAAGAAAAATCAAGGGTCTTTGAAATGGTTCAGTGGGCAAAAGTAATTTCTGCACAAAGCTGGCAACCTGAATCCAGCCTCCAGAAGCCACACAAAAGCAGAGAACCGATTCCAGAGTTGACCTAGGACCTCTCCATACAAACCACAGTGCAAATGTGTTTGTGCATACACTATACTACACACACACACACACACACACACACACACACACACACACGCATGCATGCATACACACACGCCCACGCACACCAGTTTTAAAGAAATGAATGGGTGCTTTAACCTCTTCTTACCTAAGATGTGAACCTACAAAAGCTTAGAGCCTGAACTAGAGCTTCCCTGAGCACTTTTCTCACACAGCGAGGGCGAGGGGACAGGGTTCCAGAGAATGAAAATGAGTTCTCATACCATTAACTCAAGGGAAATTCTAGGTTCATGCTTCTAAGATTCTAAATAAGCAAATAAATCAGTAAAGCAGTAAGAAACAGGGACAGCATTTGACAGGAAGTGTGTCTGACTGCTAAAGTCTATTGCAGGTTCATCCACTATGGGGCACAAACTTGATCTTTGGAAAGCAATGTCCAGGCACAGCACTGTCAGTGCCAAAGCGAGACCCGAAGGGTTAACTGGAACCATGTTTCAGCTGGACTGGAAAAATACAGTGGCGAGTTGCGCAGTTGGGTCAGACAGAGTGGCAGCAGGAAACATTGGCTGCAATAGTCTCAGAGGGACCAGGATCGTTCCTGGATACCCGCCACCTGATCATGATTGTTGCTTTAAACATTTGAGAAGGCGGGAGAGATTTCATGTACGACACTGGATTTATAATTATTAGGTGCATGGAAAATTGTACCACTATGTTGAAGAAGGGCAAGGAAATATGAATGCAATCAAAGCTTGAGTTCATGAAGCAAATCATACTCCTTCAGTGGGGAAAATAATTTGATTGTAATCCAGTGAATTTGATGACTTTGCCTGGCTTCTGGTAAACCATAGCAAGTGCAATGGTATACTGTAAACCTGTGCTGGGGTTTTATAAGGGGCATAAAATCTCTTCTGTGACCCTTTCATATGTGCCAGTGCGCTGTGGCATAATTGATTATAATGTGACCTCTAAAACTCTGATATCATGTGGGGGCTGTTTATGAAGTACAAGAAAAATACTCAGCAAGCGCCCTTTATGATGAAACCATTAAGAGCTTTGAGGAGAGTTTTAAGTATCCGATTCCCTAAAAGTTTTAGGTCGAGCCATCTGCAGTGTTGCTGACAAGTCGGTGTGAAGCGACCCTTTTATTTTTGTAGAGAGACAGGCACCTCCAGCCTATCTGCATCTTCCTGCTTTATTTCCCTGAGTGTGTCGGGTTTACGACAATACAGATGTATGCATTGTTTTAGATGACTCTACAGCCCCTTTGAAGGTGTCACCTTTAGCTTCATTTATGCCAATAAAAAATTTATTTTGTGCATTCTGTAGTTGATTCGGACTTGATCGTCATCTGGAAACATGACTTCTGGCTCCTCTCCTATCCTAGTTTTATTTTTATGATATCCTAAAGATTTCCCAGAGACTTACTTATAATTTAAGTCACCTTTGTTGAGATTTAATTTCTATATACAATGTTGTATCTTTTAGGTTGCACAACTTGGTGAGCCCTGCTTGAGGGCTGTACTCTTGTAGGAAACCACAAGAGTCACGGAGCCATGGTTAATTCCCATCATCCCCAGAGGTCTCCCGTGGCCATTTGCACTCCCCTCTCTGTCTCTAGCCCCAGGTAACCTCTGCCTAGCTTTTAGCATTATAGATTAGCTTGCATTTTCCAGAGATTATACACAAGAAGTCATCCGGCCTCCATTCATTTGTGGGTAGCCTGTTTCGTTCTTCCTATGACTTTTAAGTGAAATGGAAAATACCATTTTAAATGTTAATACCTAAAAATAAACACAGATAACCTTAGCTGAGAGCACCCTTGGCCAATTCATGAATATCTGATCTGGGCCATATCACACTAATTTAAAAGATAATCATTGTAGAGCAGAAGGGGCAAGCATTTTGTTCACAAATATTCATATTTAAAAGAATTGAACCTGTGTTCTTCCAGTGAAAGGTAACTGTTGCAACCTTAGGATTTCAAATAGCCATGGATACTCTACTTTGCAGTTGGCTTCTGGTAGAAATTAAATGACTTCACTGGAGATGTAGTAAAAAGTAATGCTATTTCTTACTGAGAGAACAACCAGTTCATCAGGCCTTAAGGAATGAATTCACTCTTCACTTTTATACACCACTGTCACTTCCTTTATCTGACAAATATGCATATGAGCTTGGTTTATGGAAGCTTCAGATGTGGATCAGAGGCAGTCATAACCCACTATGGTGTTGGCCAAAAATATGCTCTCTTCTTGGAGAACTACCAATTGTCTTCGATCTCTCCCAATGATACCAGGAAAATGATATAAACTACCCTTTCACAATCAATAACTGTTGTGAAAAATGGTTTTAACATATAAAATGAATTAAGATTCATTTATTAGTTATGAACTCTGAGACCTATATACATCATCATATGACTCACTATGCAGATGAAGAATCTGAGCTGGGCACCTGAGTAAGTTGTTAGATTTTAAATCACCAACAAAAATGAAATCAAAATTTGGTCCTCAAAATCTGATGCCACAACCAGGTGAGGTTCTCTGCTTCATCCATACATTCCTTTCTAAAGTCTCACAGCACATGGTCTGTTTTAGCCTCTGCATTGGACATCAGTGGTTTCTCTCAAAAGTCTGGTGTTATTCCTGTACTCACAAAGGAAATCCAGACTTTTATATCCAGGAAATTAAAGTCTTCTCACACACCAAAGAAAACCATGAAGTAGGTAAACAGGCAACACATTATTACCAGCTACTCATCCAACAGAGGATTAGGGTCTAAAATATTTAAAGAACTCAAGAAACTAAGCTCAGTCCTAAATGTGATGTCTCCATCAAATCCCTCCTGTCGGGACTCAGGGGACTTTGTGGAAGAGAATGGAGAAAGTAAGAGTCAGTGAGTAGAGGACATCAGGGAATCCAGGTCTTTTAAAAACAACAATGCTGGTACACCTGCGTAGAGAATGGATGCAGCATTAGAGTTTGGGGACTGAGTTTGTATTCCATTCCTTGCTTGTGATTTGAAATCTAAGAAGTTAGTCAGCATGCACAGGACTTGCACAGGTCTAAACAAGATAGGGTTCTGGAAATAAGGTGGGGAAGTGGACATAAGTCCCCATCCCTAGTCCAGAAGCTGTCTCCAATTGATAACCACCCAGAAAGGAAAAATTCGTTTTCTCCAATGGAGTCTCATTGAATATACAAATCACATTAAAGAGAAGTTCCCATGCCCAGCAGCAGATGGTCATAAATGGCCAAGGCAAATCAAACCTTATCTAGGCTTTCCTCTTATTTTTAACTTCACATGTCTTTTGAATATATTATAGTTTTATGGACTTTGTGTACATACAATTGTGCATATGTGTGTCTGTCGGTCTGTGTCTGCATGCATGTCATGTGCCGTTTTGTTGACTCGGTTTTCTGTTTCACTATATTCTGCCTGCTGTTTGTCTGTTTCCACTTTTCTAATAAGGGAAACAAAGAGTGTGAATAGGGATAGGGTTTGGAAAGATGGGGCAGATCTGGGAAGGGTTGGGAAAGGAGAAACTGTAATCAGAACATATTACATGAAAACGATATTTTTCAATGGAAATTAAAATGATAAAAAAATCAAAAAGAAAATAACAAAAATTTAAAGTGGGCCATGAAACTGAACAGAAAAATCTTTACAGAAGAAATGCAAATGAACAGGAAACACTTTTTAAAAGCATTCAACATCCTTAGGCATCGGGGAAGTGCAAATTAAAGATACTTGAAGAGTCCATCTCACCCAAATCAGCATGTCCATTGTCAGGGATGCACAAATGCTGACATGATAAGGTGACAGGGGACCTCTTAGACACTGGGTTAGAGTATAACTAGTGTAGCTGCTTTGGAAACAAGCTTTCTCAATAAACTAGAAACCCAATTTCCATGTGACCCAGCTGTACCACTTCTGAGTGTACAGACACCAAACTTTATATCCTACTACAGAGGCATTTGCACATCACATTCAGTGCTGTTCACAATAGATAAGGAAGGGAATCGCACATAGCTGTCTATCATGAGATGAATAGAAGAGAAAATATGATACATCTATACAATGAAGCATCACTGATCTTTACAGAAGAATTAACTTGAGGGCTGATGGCGGGGGGGGGGTGTTTACACCAAGTCTGGTAACTCAAGTCCAGAAAGACAAATGCCTTACAATCTGTCATTATTATTTATTATTATTTTTTTGGTCTTAGCTGCAAATCTTTTATTTTGTGTGTCTAACTTGGAACAAAATTAGAAGCCAGGAAATAAGATAGAGGCTCTTGGTGGTGGGGTCACATTAAGGTAGGAGAGGTAGTGTATTTTAGGTAAAATGAAGGTAGGGAAGTAGAACACTAATAGAACATAATGATAAGTACGACTTAAGCAGGAAGGGTGGTGGAATATGGAAAAACGAAGTGACTGAGGGAGTTCTCACTCAAGGAAGGCTATATGAAAACCCACATGGAAACCTACTCACTCACAGCCCAATTAAAAATGTAACAATTGTGGGGAACAATGCAGTACATGTGAAACAAAAGAAACGGGAATATGGTGTGGGTTAAAAGATTAAATGGAAATGGGGGAGAGGAAAGCAAAGTGTGTGGGCTAGCCAAAACTACAACGCCTTGTAGAATCCCACTAGTCAGTAAGCTAATTTCAAGAAACCATCTTAATAGTTGGAAAAACAAAATTACCCTGCATGGCTAAACAATAGCCCTCCCAGAAGACGTGAGATGATAAATAAAAATCACAGTACGAGAGGTCTACAAGACAGCACAAGCTACTGCTTGTTACCTACAATAATCACATGGTAAGACCCTACTGCTGAAGACACCACATTCTTAGAGTTCAGAACATTTAAATATCAGTCAGTATCAAACTAACCTGGATAGTCCCTGCTTGCAGACTTTCATGCTAGCGGGAAACAGACATCAGCAACCTTACCCAGCACTGGACCCTGCAGGCTATAAGACTGACCCACCAAGCAAAATATGCCCAGTGGTGTGATGGTGGCACTGCTCTTATGTGGTAACTAACCACTTTCTGATTGTACCTCAAGCCTGCTCTACAGGAGACCATTTCAAGCCTGCTATTGTTATAAACCCATATTTGGGAAGGCCATAGGCCTACTGCTATATTTTTTGATAAATGCTCTCAAAGAGATTTCTAAATGTTTACATTTACACTTATACATCTAAACTTCTCTCAACCATGGTCACAAAAGCTTCTTCATGCAGTATACAACTGCCCGGGGAGAAATGCAGAAGTGTTGAGAGTCAGAGACTCTGTGCTCAGACTTGACTCTGTATCAAGCTTCCATGCACCAAGACCCAGGGAATGTTGCACAAGAGGAAGCAGAGAAGTGTAAGAGACAGAGGATGGCCAGGAGTGATGTGAGCTGTTGTCTTCTGCATGTGGCTGACATGTTCATGACATCACAGTAGCTGTTATTATCTGCAAAAGACCTATACAAGATCAAGCTAGCCAAAATTCAAGCATAGATAGGGTAAATGATCCTGAGTCCCCTACTAACACTGAGAAACTAGTGACTATTGGTAGTTTACGGGTAAGGGAGAACCACTCTTATTTGATGAAATGTTAGTTGCTGAGTATCCCCCCACCCATTTATATGGGCAATATTAACTAGACTTAGTGGGGTTATAAGAACAAAGACATAAAGTTAGAAGAGGGACACATTGAAGGAGATATGGAGAAAGTTAGAGCCAGAAAGGTGTCACGTATGATCTCTACATAAATACTATACAAATAGGTATATTACATTGTATGCATGTATGAACTTCTCAAGAACGAAGACAGCATATTACTCCCCAAAAAGAGAACAAAGAAACAGAGACAATAATGATTGTGCTGGTGGTGATGGTGATGGTGATGATGGTAATAGTAATGGTGATGGTGGTGGTGATAGTGGTAGTGGTGGTGTGGTGGTGATGATGGTGGAGATGGTGGTGTAGTGGTGGTAGTGGTAGTGATGGTGGTGGTAGGAGTGTGTGTGTGTGTGTGTGTGTGTGTGTTAGCAGGAACAAGTAGGTAACTAGTGTCATCCGGAATCTTAAAGTTTTGGGTATCGGCACACGCTTCTCATATAGTGTCAGCTTACAAGCTTATTTTTAGCCAAGAGTCAGACTGCACAGCAGGCATTCCCCGAAGTCCCGACACCACCGCACTTTTTTGTGTCACTTTTTTTATTAATCATCAGTCTCACATGCGCAGATGAAAATGTCATCTCATTAGACTTGGCACTGGTCAAGTACTCACTAATGAGCCTATTTTGGGCTCTATGACTGACTGAGAACGGAGAGATTCCAGAGAATCATGAAAATGATTAATGGCTTGGAATCAGGAACCTATGAAGAAAAGATGTGAGAAACTAATAAATTTAAGCAGAGTAGTTGAGATGCTTTAGGGTAGTAGACAGGGGATATCTGTTTCCAGAGAGACTGAAACAGGTGATCTGGGGCAGCGTTGAACTGGAAAAGAGTGCTGAGATCGTGAGTCTCTACAGCCGGTTGTGACCCGTCAGCTTAGTCCTGGGCTGCACTCAAAGAAGTCCCCAGAATTACTCTTGAAACCTGGTTAAGGCAGCCTGCCATGGGTGTTTCTAACCCCACTGTGACACTCAAATTTGTACTGCAACCACTGGGTAGGATTTTTACCTCAGTCACATGTCATTAAAAAATACTGCTTGGAATCAGATACAGTGTCTAATAGCTATAATCCCAGCATTTGAAAGTAAGAGGCAGGAGGATTGCTGTGAGTCTAAGTTCAACCTGAGCAAAATAGTGAGTGACAAGTCTGAGTGACACACAAGGTGAGACCTTGCTTCGAAACACTAGACGTATAACACCTGGAGAAACCTTTAAACGTTATGCAGACAAATAAATGTTAGGTTAAGATTGGCTGAACCCATACTCTATAATTAGCAGTGTACATGCCTCACTGGCTGTACTTTCAAACACTACTTGATAAGGACAGGCAGTGTTTATGAAACCAGTCACCAGGGCTTTCAAAGTAAAGAGCAGGTGATAACTTCAACCTACATTGGCCCGTGTGTGCCCATGGGTTAAACGCTTGGGAAACCTGAGTCATTGTGCTGTTTGGCTCCAGAAAGTTAATGAGCATCTCTTTAGTGTGTCCCACGTCACATGGTTTTACATTAATCTGTTCATATTCACCGCAGTATTGTTTCAGGCTTAATAATTGCACGGATATACAAGAAGCCTGCTGGCCTCTGTTGATACACCTGCCATCTTCGAAAACAGCTTTGTTTCTCTGGGTGTTTTTACTTTTTTTCAATATTCTGTCCACACCCTTGGCAGCCTGTATTTCTTCATGACCTTGGGGACTGTCTGTGGCTCTTTGCTTGGTCCCTGTGCTCCTTAACTAATTAATCATTCATTAATCATTTCACTCTGTGTTCCTTTCTGATAAACATCAGTTACCAGGAGTTCAGACTTTTCTGAGATTTGTAACTTGTTTTGCAACTAACTTTGTTACAAAACAAAGAAATGGTAAGTCAGTATCAAACATGCATACACATACATATACATATGCATCATATGCATAAAGGGATAGCATTTTTCTCAACATAAAAGAAACTTTTACCCTGAATCAGTAACATCTTCACAGGGCTTGCAGCCACACATGTGTGCTCTAGACACATAGTGAGGGGTGGGAACAGATCACCCAGCCTTGCTCTGCTCTTGCTACTATGACTGAATAACATTTGATAGGTCATTGAATTTTTCTCCTAATCTGTAGATGGATCTACAAAAATATTTCTCCTTCGTTCTTCACAAAATAATTTTGAGGGTGCAAAGATAAAATTAGTGTGAGATTTTAAAATATATATACAAACTCAAAATGTCAAAACAAGGTATGATTATATTTGAATACTTGAAATAATATAAAATCTGTAATCATATAGACATAAATAAAATAATATAAAATGTGTGGTTTATAATTTTTCCTTGTTTGCTTGCAAATACTTTAACAACAGAAAACAGGTGAAAGTCACTTACCATCAAAGTTCTGTGCCTATGGATCCAAGGTATTTGATATTGTTCCATTATAAGATGTTGAAAACTTTGAAAGATAAGAGCATGTAAGTTTAATGGTAGAACAATGAGGAAAGTCCAAGATAAAAATGAAAAGTGAAAGCAATGAACAAGGAATATATTTAGGATAGAAATTTTGAATTGAATAAAATTTTCTATTTGTGTGTTGAGGACACTTGTACCACTCACTGCTCTGACTAGCACAGAACTGAACACTGCAACTTCGGTTTGGAGTAAGTTCAGTGTTTACATGGTTTTTACTTCATTAAAACAGCCTTGAGGTGCTTGCATGATAAGCCTCCCCATAAATTATGCTGTGTAACTTCACACAGTAGAGTCATTAATCACAAGTGTTAAAGTTTTCTTTTCTTTTCTTTCACATTGAACAAAGAAGACCTAGAAACATAAAGGAAACAGGTCAGAATGAGCAGCCTTGACTATTTATTTCACTTTAAAGAGTTGCCTCTGAGAGGAAAATGTGTCAGGTTTACCCTTCCCAACTTACCAACTGTCATTGGTTTGGGAAAGAATTTCTAAAGCATTCTCTCTCCTTCTTGCCTGCCTTCTCTCTCTCTCTCTCTCTCTCTCTCTCTCTCTCTCTCTCTCTCTCTCTCTCTCTCTCTTTCTCTCTCTCTCTCTTTCTCTCCATCTCTATCTGTGTCTCTGTCTGTGTCTCTCTGTCTCTCTGTTTCTCTCTCACTCCCTCTTTCTCAGTCTGTCTCTCTATCTCTTTCTCTCTCTCTCTCTCTCTCTCTCTCTCTCTCTCTCTCTCTCTCTCTCTGCTGTATACTTGTGGATTAAGAGTAAAGATTTAAGTTCTCTATTATTGCTCCAGCACCATGCCTGAGCCAAAATGGGTATGACCCCACCTAACTAAGATTCAAACTTGTAAAAAAGAAAGGCTTGAAGAATTTTCTACTTCTAAAAAGCAACAACAAAAGAAAGCTTATAAAAACGAGAATCAGCAGGACCAGGTTCAATCGAAAGGTGGTAGGTACCCAGATCTTGGCAATGTGGTCTAAGTGATCTGGCTTTAGAGTGAGGAAGGATACGTAAGTAAAAGGGTTGTAGGATCTTCCTCCTCAGAAAAGGAAAGCCAAAGAAGTCTGGAGTGTGCCAGGGTAGTCTCAGTATGAGAGCCTTGAGAGACCTTTGTGTGAAGCTGTGAAAGTGAAGCCTGAGATGGGCTGGAGACCTCAAAATGCTGGAGATGCCAGAGCCTAGACACATCCACCCAGGAGAGTCGCACACTAGGAGTGGAACCACCCCAAGCGAGAAAGTGTGCTGCTGCCAGCAAAGTTGGAAGTACCAAGCCATTTAAGCCTTTAAATTCAGACACGGGTCTACAGGATTTGGGGTTCTCCATGCTGGGTTTTAGTGCAATAGAGGCATAACCCAACCAATGCCTGAAGTTAAGGCCCACCCACTTTATGAGATAGAACTTATCCCTGACACTTTGCAGGTAGCCAAGAATCTGAGACCAGAGTGGTCTGGAACCTAAAGGAAGAACAAATACTACTATTCTAGTGGAAAACGTAGTAACTAAGCTACCCCTGGTAACATTCTGACTATATTATATGACATATATATATATATATATAATGTATTTGACATACTATATGACTATATTATGACTATGACTACCTATCACATAGATCAGTGTCTTCCTTAGCTATCATCAGCTTCTTTCTCCCACAGTAGATGGAAACAAATACAGAGGTTCACAGCAAGACAATGTGTAGAGCGTGAAAGACCTTGGAACAGTCCTTCCTAAATGAGCTGTGTCCATTAATCCCCTTGCCTCATGGCTCAGGGAACCCTGTTGAAGAAGACATAGAAAGATTGTGGTAGATAACACCAAACAAACAAGGTTTTCTAAACACAGCAAGATCAATAAATATATGAGTCCAGAAGCTATTTTCAACTCTTTATTTTCTTACCATTTCTTTATGTATTATGGTTTCAGAGTTTGTGTTTTTATGGAATTTATGCTTGCCAATGTGTTTGCTTCTCTGTGTCTATACATGTTTCTTGTGGGTTTTCCCCCTTTTTTGGCTCTTTGATTTTCTATTTGATTGTTTTCTTTTATTTTCAGATACTATTTGTTTTCTAATGAGATAAAGCAAGAAAGGATGTGGATTTTGGTGGGTGGGGAGGTGGGACAGATCTGAGAGAAGTTGGGAAGAAGGAATCATAACCAGAATATATTGTGTGAAAAAATTAATTTTTAAAAAAGATACTGGCCCCTGTAGCCTCCTAGTGAAACAGTTTGAAGCCTTGTTGGACGAGCAGTGTAACTAAGGGTTGCAATAAGGTTTCAAAATACTCACGCCATTCCCAGTGTTTCTCTGCCTCATACCTGGGGATCGAGATGCAAACTCTCAGCTATTACCCCAGCACCTTGCCTGCCTGCCTCCTGCCATGCTCCCCATGATGATGATCATGGATGTTACTCTGAAAGTGAAGGCCCCAAATAAATATTTTCTTTTATAAGTTTCCCTGGTTTTGATATCCTACTGGTGATAAGATATTAGATGTCCATAGACCATTATCTTTATTACTAATTAATGTAAGAAGACCCAATCCAATGTGGGCAGTACCATCCCCTAGGCAGATATTCCTGAGCTGTATAAGAAAGCTGTCTGAGTGAGTGGGTTAGTTGGTTGGTTGTTTTGGGGTTTTTTTTGTTTTGTTTTGTTTTGTTTTATTTAATGATTACTGCCTGAGTTCTTGCCCTGATTTCCCTAGATGATGACGTCACTGTGGCCTGTAAGTATAAGATGAAATAAATCTTTTCCTCCATAGGTTGCTTATGGATATGGCATTTATAACAGAAACATAAAGCAAACTAGAACAAACACCTATGATGTCCTAGTCTGTAAAATAGTAGCAGAGCATTAAGCATTATGTAGACATTTATAACACTGTCTTTTCACTGAGGTATTAACTCTTGGATACTGAGATGTTTCATATAGAATACTATGTATGTTACATTTTTTGAAAACCCCTGCAGAAAGAGGGATCATGCTTTAAATACCAATTTATGAGTATATACACCAACATAAAATAGCAGGTGGTGGCTAGAATACACAGAAATTGAGATGCACATACATTACTGGTAAGAATTCTAACTAGTGTAAACACTACGGGAAACAGTATGGTGTTTTCTCAGAAGGTGTAAAATAAAACTGCCATGTAGCACCACAGTTACAGACCTAGGCATGTCTGAATAAAGGAAGAGCAGAGCGCTGAGGAGATAATCACATACTCATGCCTATAGCAGCATTATCTGTGATAAGCAAGAGGGGAAAGCTAGGATCCCTAGATAAAAGAATAGGTAAGCAAAATGTGATACATGACATTATGGAATATAATTCAGCCTTTAGAAGTAAAAATATCACCTGACATTCTGTGACAGGGATTCTATGTAGCATAATGTACTCATCAGCCACAAAGAGAGACACGTGATTCTACTTTTATATTGCATTTTGAGTGGGTTAATTCCTACAAAATGCAGACTATAGTCCTCAGGGGCCAGCTGTGGGGAATAGAGGATTGATCTCTCATGTAGACATTTGGTTTAGCTAAAAGAAAATGCTCTGGAAATCTTTTGCTAGACAATGTGGATACACTTAGCACTCATGAACTATAAACAACTTTATACAAAGAACAGCAGACAGCTAAGGCATGCAGTAGGAAAATATTTCCCCATATATACATACATATATTTATATATAGTGAGATTAAATGTTTTTAAATGAAAGAAAGAAAGCCACAAATTTGAAAGAAAGCAGAAAAGGTAATAAGAGTTTGGAGAGAAGAAAGGAAAGGGGGGAAATGATGTAATCATATTATAATTTCAAAAAATTAAAAATAAATTTTAAAATGGATAATATGTTACTACCAGACCATTTCCTATGTTGAAACCTTAGCATCCCCCTACAGTGTGCCATGGTACTAGGTAATATTGGGAAATCTAGAAGATGATTTGGGCCATAAAATTTAAGTCTTATGAACTGGATTAGCACCTTTAAAGGGAACATGAGAAAATTTTCTTGTTCCTCTTGTTCTCTATCAACAGGATATAATCAGGAGTAAGCAGTCTATAACCAAGACAAGGTCTATGCCTTTGTTTCTCCATGTTAGTAGTATACCAATCAGAAGAACAAAGTTCTGTCAGTTATAAGCCAACAAAACCTCCAGTGTTTGTAACTCCAACTGTTGAGAAAATGATGCAAAATTTTGCGATTTGTTGCTGCGGGTTTTTTAATTCTTATTTTGATCATTATTTCTTCATACATCTCTATAATGTGTATGTGTATGAATGTGGGTGCGTGCTTACCACATCACATATGTGGAGGTTGGAGGATTACTTTAGAGAGTCAATCCTTTCCTTGTGCCCTTCCTCTGGAATTGGATTCATATCAATAGACTTGTATTGAAAGTACTCTTACCCAATAATCCACTTTGCTGTTCCTACTTATGAATTTTTACTAATAAGAAGCTAATACGTTACATAAAATGAACCAAAAAAGGTCAAAAACAAACTCTATGAAATGGATGATAGAATACATGTTTTCATAGTCAATGTCTTTCACTTCAAGTATTAATTGTAGTATTAAAAAGAGAAAGCAAGTGATTTTTTTTCCTCCATCATTATTTACATTTCAATTGTTATTCCCTTTCCCAGTTTCCTAGCCAACATCCTCCTAACCACTCCCCCTCCCCTTCCATATGGATGTTCCCCTCCCCATCCTCCCCCAATTACCGCCCTCCCCCCAACAATCACATCCACTGGGGTCCAGTCTTGGCAGGACCAAGGGCTTCCCCTTCCACTAGTGCTCTTACTAGGCATTCATTGCATCCAATTGCCAGTTGGAGCTCAGGGTCAGTGCATGTATAGTCTTTGGGTAGTGGCTTAGTCCTAGAGGCTCAGGTTGGTTGGCATTGTTGTACATATGGGGTCTCAAGCCCCTTCAAGCTCTTTCAGTCCTTTCTAAGATTCCTTCAACAGGGGTCCAGTTCTCAGTTCAGTGGTTTGCTGCTGGCATTCGCCTATGTATTTTCTGTATTCTGGCTGTGTCTCTCAGGAAAGATCTACATCCAGTTCCTGTCGGCCTGCACTTCTTTGCTTCATGCATCTTATCTAATTGGGTGGCTGAATATGTATGGGCCACATGTGGGGCTCTGAATGGGTATTCCTTCTGCCTCTGCTCTTTTTTTTTTTTTTTTCTGTAATCACATGAGGTTTATCGATAGGAACCAGTGCACTGGAGTCCAGACTCATATCCCATGCAGGGGCAGTGGAGTTTGACCCGGAGAGGCTGGGAGAAAGGGTATTTAAAGGGAGAAACCACAACCCGAAGGAGCAGGGATGGCGTCATTGAAAAGTGACAAGAATGCCAGTGAAAAATCACAAGGAGGAGCTTCCTGTTTCTCAAGATTGTTTAACTTTATGGTCTACTAGTTCCTGGGGAAGCTTCCTTCTTCTCAAGGTTGTTCTCTTAAGATTTTAATTTAACTTTATGGTCAGCTAGTTCCTGGGAGAAGCTTTCTGTTACTATATTAGGTTGGGAATCACACATCTAAGTCTGCCTCTATTCTAAACTTTGCCTCCCTATTCCCTCAAAAGGGTATTCTTGTTCCCCTTTTAAAGAAGGAGTGAAGCATTCACATTTTGGTCATCCTTCTTGAATTTCATGTGTTCTGTGCATCTTGGGTAATTCAAGCACTTGGGCTAATAGCCACTTATCAATGAGTGCATACCATGTGTGTTTTTCTGTGATTGGGTTACCTCACTCAGGATGATATTTTCCAGTTCCCTCCATTTGTCTATGAATTTCATAAAGTCACTGTTTTTGATAGCTGAGTAATATTCCATTGTGCAGATGTACCACATTTTCTGTATCCATTCCTCTGTTGAAGGGCATCTGGGTTCTTGTCAGATTCTGGCTATTATAAATAAGGCTGCTATGAACATAGTAGAGCATGTGACTTTGTTATATGTTGGGCATCTTTTGGGTATATGCCCAAGAGAGGTATAGCTGGGTCCTCAGGTAGTTCAATGTCCAATTTTCTAAGGAAACTCCAGACTGATTTCCAGAATGGTTGTACCAGTCTGCAACCCCACCAAAAATGGAGGAGTGTTTCTCTTTCTCCACATCCTTGCCAGGATTTGCTGTCACCTGAGTTTTTGATCTTAACCATTCTCAGTGGGGTGAGGTAAAACCTCAGGGTTGTTTTGATTTGCATTTCCCTTATGACTAAAGATGTTGAACATTTCTTTAGGTGTTTCTCAGCCATTCGGCATTCCTCAGCTGTGAATTGTTTGTTTAGCTCTGAACCCCATAATTTAATAGGGTTACTTGTCTCCCTGCGGTCTAACTTCTTGAGTTCTTTGTATATTTTGGATATAAGGCCTCTATCTGTTGTAGGATTGATAAAGATCTTTTCCCAATCTGTTGGTTGTCGTTTTGTCCTAACCACAGTGTCCTTTGCCTTACAGAAGCTTTGCAGTTTTATGAGATCCCATTTGTCAAATCTTGATCTTAGAGCATAAACCATTGGTGTTTTGTTCAGGAAATTTTCTCCAGTGCCCATGTGTTCAAGATGCTTCCCCACTTTTTCTTCTATTAGTTTGAGTGTATCTGGTTGGATGTGGATGTCCTTGATCCACTTGGACATAAGCTTTGTACAGGGATAAGTAGGGATCGATCTGCATTCTCCTACATGCTGACCTCCATTTGAACCAGCACCATTTACTGAAAATGCTATCTTTTTTACCATTGGATGGTTTTGGCCCCTTTGTCAAAATTCAAGTGACCATAGGTGTGTGGGTTCATTTCTGGGTCTTCAATTCTATTCCACTGGTCTATCTGTCTGTCTCTGTACCAATACCATGTAGTTTTTATCACTATTGCTCTGTAATACTGCTTGAGATCAGGGATAGTGATCTCCCCAGAAGTCCTTTTATTGTTGAGAATAGTTTTAGCTTTCCTGGGTGTTTTGTTATTCCAGATGAATTTGCAAATTGTTCTGTCTAACTCTCTGAAGAATTGGATTGGTATTTTGAGGGGATTGCATTGAATCTATAGACCGCTTTTAGTAAAATGGCCATTTTTACTATATTAATCCTGCCAATCCATGAGCATGGAAGATCTATCCATCTTCTGAGGTCTTTTTCAATTTCTTTCTTCAGAGGCTTGAAGTTCTTATCATACAGATCTTTCACTTGTTTGGTGAAAGTCACACCGATGTATTTTATATTATTTGGGACTATTATGAAGGGTGTCGTTTCCCTAATTTCTCTCTCAACTTGTTTCTCTTTTCTGTAGAGGAAAACTACTGATTTATTTGAGATAATTTTATACTCAGCCACTTTGCTGAAGGTGTTTATCAGGTTTAGTAGTTCTCTGGTGGAACTTTTGGGATCATTTAAGTGTACAATATTATCGTCTGCAACTAGTGATATTTTGACTTCTTGTTTTCCAATTTGTATCCCATTGATCTCCATTTCTTGTCTGATTGCTCTGGCTAGGACTTCAATAATTATATTGAATAAGTAGGGAGAGTGGGCAGCCTTGTCTAGTCCCTGATTTTAGTGGGATTGCTTCAAGTTTCTCTCCATTTTGTTTAATATTAGCTACTGGTTTGCTGTATATGGCTTTTACTATGTTTAGGTATGGGCCTTGAATTCCTGTACTTTCCAGAACTTTTATAAAGAAGGGGTGTTGAATTTTGTCAAATGCTTTCTCAGCATCTAATGAAATGATCATGTGTTTTTTATCTTTCAGTTTGTTTATATAATGGATTACGTTGATGGTTTTCCATATATTAAGCCTTCCCTGCATCCCTAAAATGAACCCTACTTGATCATGATGGATGATTGTTTTGATGTGCTCTTGGATGCGGTTTGCAAGAATTTTAGTGAGTATTTTTGTGTCGATATTCATGAGGGAAATTGGTCTGAAGTTCTCTTTTTTTGTTGGGTCTTTGTGTGGTTTAGGTATAAGAGTGATTGTGGCTTCATAGAAGGAATTCGGTAGCGCTCCATCTGTTTCAATTTTGTGGAATAGTTTGGGTAGTATTGGTATGAGGTTTTCAATGAAGGTCTGATAGAATTCTGCACTGAACCCATCTGGACCTGGGCTCTTTTTGGTTGGGAAACTTCTAATGACTGCTTCTATTTCTTTAGGAGTTAGGGGTTGTTTAAATGGTGTATTTCTTCCTGATTTAACTTCAGTACCTGGTATCTGTCTAAGAAACATCAATTTCCTCCAGATTTTCAAGTTTTGTTGAATATAGGCTTTTGTAGTAGAATCTGATGATTTTTTGAACTACCTCTGATACTGTAGTTATGTCTCTATTTTCATTTCTGATTTTGTTAATTTGGACACACTCTCTGTGTCCTCTCGTTAGTCTGGCTAAGGGTTTATCTATCTTGTTGATTTTCTCAAAGAACCAGCTTTTGGTTCTGTTGATTCTTTGTATAGTCCTTTTTGTTTCTACTTGGTTGATTACAGCTCTGAGTTTGATTATTTCTTGCCTTCTACTCCTCCTGGGTGTGTTTGCTTCTTTTTGTTCTAGAGCTTTTAGGTGTGCTGTCAAGCTGCTGATATATGCTTTCTCCTGTTTCTTTCTGCAGGCACTCAGAGCTATGAGTTTTCCTCTTAGCACAGTTTTCATTGTGTCCCATAAGTTTGGGTATGTTGTACCTTCATTTTCATTAAATTCTAAGAAGTCTTTAATTTCTTTCTTTATTTCTTCCTTGACCAGTTTATCATTGAGTAGAGCATTGTTCAATTTCCATGTATATGTGGGCATTCCCTTATTGTTGTTGAAGACCAGCTTTAGCCCGTCGTGGTCTGATAGGACACATGGGGTTATTTCTATATTTCTGTATCTATTTAGGCCTGTTTTATGATCAATTATATGTTCAATTTTGGAGAAAGTACCATGAGGTGGTGAGAAAAAGGTATATCCTTTTGCTTTAGGATAGAATGTTCTATAAATATCTGTTAAGTCCATTTGGTTCATGACTTCTCTAAGTCTGTCTATGTCTCTGTTTAATTTCTGTTTCCATGATCTATCCATTGATGAGAGTGGAGTGTTGAAATCTCCTACTATTGCTGTGTAAGGTGCAATGTGTGCTTTGAGCTTTAGTAAGGTTTCTTTTATGTTTGTAGGTGCTCTTGTAATTGGAGCATAGATATTTAGGATTAAGAGTTCATCTCGGTGGACTTTTCCTTTGATGAATATGAAGTGCCCTTCCTTATCTTTTTGGATGACTTTTGGTTGAAAATCGATTTTATTCAATATTAGAATGGCTACTCCAGCTTGCTTCTTCCGACCATTTGCTTGGAAAGTTGTTTTCCAGCCTTTCACTCTGAGGTAGTGTCTGTCTTTGTCTCTGAGGTATGTTTCCTGTAGGCAGCAAAATTTTGGGTCCTCATTGCATATCCAGTTTGTTAATCTATGTCTTTTTATTGGGGAGTTGAGGCCATTGATGTTGAGAGATATTAAGGAATAGTGATTATTGCTTCCTGTTATATTCATATTTGGATATAAGGTTATGTTTGTGTGCTTTTCTTCTCTTTGTTTTGTTGCCAAGACGATTAGTTTCTTGCTTCTTCTAGAGTATAGCTTGCCTCCTTATGTTGGGCTTTACCATTTATTATCCTTTGTAGGGCTGCATTTGTAGAAAGATATTGTGTAAATTTGGTTTTGTCATGGAATATCTTGGTTTCTCCATCTATGTTAATTGAGAGTTTTGCAGGATACAGTAACCTGGGCTAGCATTTGTGTTCTCTTAGGGTCTGTATGACATCTGTCCAGGATCTTCCAGCTCATAGTCTCTGGTGAAAAGTCTGGTGTGATTCTGATAGGTCTGCCTTTATATGTTACTTGATCTTTTTCCCTTACTGCTTTTAATATTCTTTCTTTATTTTGTGCGTTTGGTGTTTTGACTATTATGTAACAGGGGGGGTTTCTTTTCTGGTCCAATCTATTTGGAGTTCTGTAGGCTTCTTGTATGTTTATAGGCATCTCTTTCTTTAGGTTAGGGAAGTTTTCTTCTATGATTTTGTTGAAGATATTTATTGGTCCTTTGAATTGGGAGTCTTCACTCTCTTCCATACCTATTATCCTTAGGTTTGATCTTCTCATTGTGTCCTGGATTTCCTGTATGTTTTGGACCAGTAGCTTTTTCCATTTTACATTATCTTTGACAGTTGTGTCAATGATTTCTATGGAATCTTCTGCTCCTGAGATTTTCTCTTTTATCTCTTTCATTGTGTTGGTGATGCTTGTATCTACAGCTCCTTGTCTCTTCCTTTGGTTTTCTATGTCCAGGGTTGTCTCCCTTTGTGCTTTCTTTATTGCTTCTATTTCCATTTTCAATTCCTTCACCTGTTTGATTGTGTTTTCCTGTTATTCTTTCAGGGATTTTTGCATTTCCTCTCAATAGGTTTCTGCTTGTTTATTTGAGTTTTCCTGCATTTTTCTAAGGGAGTTCTTGTTGTCTTTCTTGAAGTCCTCCAGCCTCATGATCAAATGTGATTTTAAATCTAGATCTTGCTTTTCTGGTGTGTTTGAATATTCAGTGTTGGTTTCGATGGGAGAATTGGGCTCTGGTGATGCCATGTAGTCTTGGTTTCTGTTGCTTGGGTTCCTGCACTTGCCCCATGCCATCATGTTGTCTCTGGTTTTACCTTGTTGTCCTAATTAGACCGCCCTATAGGCCTGTGTGTCAGGAGTGCTATAGACCTGTTTTCTTGTTCTCTTTCAGCTGGTTATGGGCACAGAGTGTTCTGCTTTCAGATGTGTAGTCATTCCTGTCTACTGGTCTTCAGGTATTCCTTTGGGCATGTGTCCTGAGTCCACCAGGCAGGTCACTTGGAGCAGAAAAGTTGGTCTTACCTGTGGTCTTGGGCCTGGAGTCGCTTCTCAGAGCTGGGGTTTCAGCTCTCCATGAGCAACCAGAAGGGCCTGCCCTGCCTTTGCTCGGGACCCTGTGCACAGGGGACCCAGATGGAGCTAGCTGTTTTCCTCTAGAGTCAGAAATATGGGCAGAGTGTAGTCTCCTCTGGCTTCCCTGGTGTGTGTGCCCCTCTGAAGGTCTAGCTCTCCCGCCCATGGGATTTGGGTGCAGGAGCTGTTTGACCAGGTCTCTTCAGATCCCGGCAGTGTCTGGACCACAGCGTTGAGTGCCCTTATCTTCCTGTTCCCAAAGGCCCCATACAGTTTCCTCTTGGGCCAGGGATGTGGGCAAGGGTGGGCAGTACTGGCGGTCTCTCCTACCCTGCAGTCTCAGGAATGCCCACCTGTCTGGGCGGTGAGCTCTCTCTTCCACTTCGGGGATTGGGAGCAGGGAACTGTGGGCCGGCCGGGATCAGCAAGGTTCAGGCCCCAGCTAGAAACTGGAAGTGCCTGATCCCGGAGGAATTTTGTCTTTTTGAGTCCTGAGTCCACCAGGCAGGTAACTTGGATCAGAAAAATTGGTCTTACCTCTGGTCTGAGGCCTGAAGTCGATTCTCAGATCCGGGTTTCAGCTCTCCGTGGGGTCAGCAACCAGAAGGACCTGCCCCATCTTTGCTCAGGACCCTGTGCACAGGGGGCCCAGATGGCACTAGGCCAGCAAGTGATTTTTATAACAATATAAGTTATTTGCTTATGAGCCCAAATATTACTTATACTGAATTAGGTAATCATTTAATGAAAAACTGTGCAACTTCTTGGTAGCTGTTCAATTTGCATATATACATCTATAGATATGTAAGAACAATTTCTTTATTACTTTCTGTTATATTGCATATATGCATATATATGTACACTCGTGTGAATAAACAAGTCTTAGTTACCTTTTGACACTTCTTTCTTCCTATAATGCTTAATAAATAAGACAGTACTAAGAAAAGACAGCACTCACCTACACTGTGATGCCAAGGATTGAAGATCCTCATATCAACCATACCTGAAGATAATCCACAAAAAAAAAAAAAAAAAAAAAAAAGAGATAATTTTTGCATAAAAGTTTTGGGGGAGATATTTTGCAGGAACACAGTAAGTATAAAGAAAGCTTATCCTTTCTTATGATAGAAAATACTAACCTTTATATTGGTTAAACAAAATACTGAGCTAAGAAAATAATTTACAGATGATATCAAGGTACAATAAAATTAAAAAACAGAGATGACATTTTGACACTTTAAAATTATTAGTAAATAAGAGGAATTATTAAAGACAAAGTTCTAAATTTGAACAAGAAAACCAGAATAATAAAATCTTTATTATTGAAAATAAATGTTAATGCACTGTGTTCTGATGACACAGTTCTTTCTTACTGGTCTTTTCTTGTGTATTATAATTTCTCATTTTGTAATTTTATGGATTTTGGGAGAACTGTGTGTGTGCATATCTGTGTGTCTGTTTATTTTACTTTTTATTATTTGAGTAGTAGTTTTGTCCCTCTTTATTGAAAATAGATTATTTTCTCATATATTCCCTTACTACAGTTTCCCCTCCCACTACTGCTCCCAGTTCCTTCCCACTTCTCTCATCCAAATCCACTCCCTTTCTGTCATTAGAAAAGAATAGGTTTCTATGAGATAACAACAAAACTTAACTAAATAAAATATAGTAACATAAACAAAAATCATTTAAGTCAGATAACGCAAATCAACAGAAGAAAAGGAGTCTAAAAGAAAGCACAACAAAAAACTCATATACTAACTCACTTGGGAGTCCCATAAATATACCAAACTGAAGCCTATAGTATATAACAGAGGACCTGGTGCACACCCAGGAAGGCCCTGTTCTTACTATGTCAGTGTCTGAGTTCATATGAGCTTTAATCAGTTGATTTGGAACATCTTGTTTCCCCGATGTCTTCCATCCCATCTGGCTTCTACACTCTCTCCGCCTCTACCTTCTCTTCAGTGGGGTTCTTGAGGGGAAAGATTTAATGGAAATAATCCAAACTCTCCTCTCTCTCCCTCTCCCCTCCTCTGTGTGTGTGTGTGTGTGTGTGAGTGAGTGTGTGTATGTGTGTGTATGTGTGTGTGTGTGTTTGTGTGTCTGTATGATCTCTGACTGTGACTCTTTGTATTTATTCCCATCTGCTATAGAGGGAGCTTCACTGATAGTTGAATAAGGCACTGATCTATGAGTATAGAAGAATTATAGGAGTCATTTTACCATCATTTTTTAGATCAGTAGTATTTGGTTTTATCCCAGGTGTCTGGGCTATCTACTCTGGTTTGTAATCATCCAAGCAGTGTCTGTTATGGATTCCATGTCACAGAATAAGCTTTAAATCAAATCAGACATTGGTTGGTTACTACCACAAGCTTTGTGCCACCATTGTCCTAGCATATTTTGCAGGTGGGCCAAATTGTAGATAAAGAGTTAGTGTCTGAGTTGGTGTTTACATTTCTCTATTGGTAGCCTGCAGAGTACCTTCCTATACCAAAGATACTAGGACATATGTATTAAGGTTCTATATCTTCACCAGTTCAACCTCTCCATATTCAATGAGTTCTGTGTCTGTTGCCTAAAATAGACATTTGCTCAACCTGTTCATTGATGCTCTATTCATCAAAATCAGAAACTGGAAACAACCTAGAAGCCTCACAATAGAAAAATTGACAAAGAAAACATGGTACATTTACACAATAGGGTATAAGTCAACTGTTAAAAAGAATAACATCATGGAATTTTCAGGAAAAATGGATGGAACTAGAAAAAAATCATCCTGAGTGAGACAGATCACTAGATCATCTAGATCTAGACAGATAAATATTTACTTATATATGAATATTAGACATTAAGTAAATAATAACCAAACTACAATCCATAGACCCAGAGAGGATATGTATACACAAAGAGACTAGGGTGTGAGGACACAAGGATCTCCTTGAGAAGGGTAAACAGAATAGGGTAGGGGAGACAGGAAGAGTAGTTTCAGGTGGGAGGTTGAGGAAGACGGGGTTGGAGGAGGGAATATGGGGAGAGACATCTATAATTGAGGGGAATTTGAGGGGTGGTATTAAAACCTAGTGCAAGGAAATACCTCTGAAATATATGACAGTGATCCTAATGAACTATCAAAATAGGGAGGGAGACAGAGTCCCAACTGCCCATCTTTTGTCAGCAGACAAAGCTGCCAGTGCCAGGACATGGTCATAGCCAACTGACTATTGTCTTCTAATGAGAAAGAGGAAGAAGATATGGGGTTAAATGGCTGGGAAGGTGGGGAAAATCATGGAGGAAAGGGGAAACCATGATCAGAAAGACCAAAGAAAACCAATACAACAAGACAATTTCTTTTGATCACAAACTCCAAAGTTATCTCTATTTGAATATGAAGAGTATTTTGTATTATAAATAAAGAAATAACATATAAATATTAGATGTTTTAGGGTATATGAAAACAGATGAGTATCATCCCTAACAGAAACTTAGTCAGAGCAAGACATTCATGTGATGGTGTAGCCAGTGCTATTCCCAAGGGTAACCCCTCTGCTGACAGCCAACCTTCCTTTCTGGTCCCCTAACAGCAACCTCAGGTGTTACTTGCATCTGAGTTCCCTCATCAAGTGATCTTGCTAATTTTTGATAACTTCATCTTTCAGACTACATTCTGTTTTCCTTGCCACAGAGTAAAAGAGAAGGAATACTAGGACAAGAGGCTGACCTTGTGCATGATTTTTCTATATTTTTTTAGAGTCTGTTCCTTTCTTTTCTTTTTTTAAAATTAGATATTTTACTTATTTACATTTCTTTTTTTTTTCTTTTCTTTTTTTCAGAGCTGGGGACTGAACCCAGGGCCTTGTGCTTGCTAGGCAAGCGCTCTACCACTGAGCTAAATCCCCAACCCCCTTATTTACATTTCTAATGTTATCCCCTTTCCCGGTTTCCCACCATAACAAATGCCCTATCCAATTCTCCCCTCCCTGTGCTCCTATGAAGGTGTTCCAGCACCCATCCACCTACTCCCACCTCACTGCCCAGGCATTTCCCTCTACTGGGACATTCAGCCTTCACAGGACCTCTTCTCCCACTAATGCCAGATAAGGCCATCCCCTACTATGTATGCAGCTGGAGCCATGGGTCCCTCCATGTGACCTCTTTGGTTGTTGGTTTAGTCCCTGGGAGCTCTGGGGTGTCTGGTTGGTTGATAAACAGAAACTAAGCAGAGACACAGTGAAACTAATAGACGTTTGCAGCCAATGGATTTAACAGATGTCTATAGAACATTTCACCCTGAAACAAAAGAATATACCTTCTTCTCAGCAACTCATGATAACTTCTCCAAAATTAACCATATAATCAGTCACAAAACAGACCTCAACAGATACAAGATTGAAATAATCCCATGCATCCTATCAGATAACCACAGGCTAAGGCTAGTCTTCAATAACAACAAAAACAAAACATATATGTATATATATATATATATATATATATACATATACATACATATATATATATGCTAAACAACACTCTACTCAATGATAACTTGGTCAGAGAAGAACTAAAGAAAGAAATTAAAGATTTTTTAGAACATAACATATCCAAACTTATGGGACACAATGAAAGCAGTGCTAAGAGGAAAACTCATAGCTCTGAGTACCTCCAAAAAAAACTGGAGAGAACATACACTAGCAGCTTAACAGCACATCTAAAAGTTCTAGAACAAAAAGAAGCAAATATAACCAAGAGGAATAGACACAGGAAAAAATCAAACTCAGTATTGAAATCAACCAAGTAGAAACAAAGAGAACTATACAAAGAATCAACAAAACCAGGAGCTGGTTCTTTGAAAACAAAATCAACAAGATAGATAAACCCTTAGCCACACTAACCAGAGGGCTCACATACAGTATCCAAATTAACAAAATCAGAAGTGAAAAGGGAGACATAACAACAGAATCTGAGGAAATTCAAAAAAATCATCAGATCCTGCTACAAAAGTCTATACTCAACAAAACTGGAAAATCTGGATAAAATGGTCAATTTGTTTAGACAGATACCAGGTGCCAAAGTTAAATCAGGATCAGATAAGCCATCTAAACAGTCCCATAACCCCTAAAAAAACAAAAGTCTCCCAACCGAAAAAGACAAAAAAAAAAAAAGAAAGAAAAAGAAAAAGAAAAAGTAAAAAAGAGTACCAGATGATTTTAGTGCAGAATTCTATCAGACCTTCAAAAAAGACCTAATACCAATACTCTTTGAACTATTCCACAAAATAGAAACATAAGGAATGCTACTCAATTTGTTTTATGAAGCAACAATTACACTTATACCTAAACCACACAAAGATCCAACAAAGAGAGACCAATTTTCCTTATGAATATCAATGCAAAAATATTCAATAAGATTTTTCTATATTGTTCCTCAACATCTATGTTAGATAAAATATCATGGTAATATTGAAGAATACATAAAAATTAACAGTTCTCTTCATTCAAGCTATAGACAGAATTATTCACAGCAGTCACTCCATGCTAAATGTTGTCCAGATACTAATGGAAATATCATTATTCCCTTCTCTTGGTATTTTTCAGATGAAGGTGTTTGTATCATGTGTCTATGAGTCTTTCAAATCCCATGACACAAAGTTAAGATAGAGGCCAGGTGTAGCACACACACATCAGTCTGCCATTCAGCCAGAGGAGTGAAGACATGAGGATCAGGAGGTCAAGGGCAGACTCATTAACATAGCAAAATCTAGGCTAAATAAAACTCCATTTCCCAAAAGTAACAGAAAGAAAGGCAGACTGAGAAGTGTTTGCTTACTAAATGTGATGGTTAATATGGATTGCCAACTTGACAGCACCTAGCATTGCCCATGAGACAAGGCTCTGGGACACATGTAAGAAATTATCTAGATTGGGGAAACCTCTGTGTATCACTGAGGGGCTTTAAATTAGGCTCAATGAAGTGGGCCTTGCATGTGGGTACTCTGCAGGCTTTGGTCCCAGACTTCACAAAAACATAAAGGGCAGAGCACAGGCATTTGTTGCTCCCTGCCTCTGAAAGGCAGTTGCAATGGAACCAGCCCCCGTTGGGTTCCCGGATGATACGTTTACCTTTATTCCCAACAACAGGAAAACTGAGACTTTATGCGTGTTTTCAATCTTTTCTATCTGAATGCATTTCAAGTTACACGACTGGGAATCGCTGGGGACCCCAGATGTGGCTTGTGTCCTCAAAACCTTAAGTGAATGTATAAGGTCACCTGAAACTTCATTGGTCACATGTCTCTGCCATATTTGATAACTCTGTGAGGACTGTGCACACTGCACACACTAATCCCACAATCCTCTGTGCCATCCCACCACCCTCAGCTTACAAGAGTGTCTTAGAATCGCTCTTTTTCTACTTGGCAAACTGTGATGGCACAGTTCTGTGTCAGCATACCAGTTAAGGTGACCAACTCAGAAGACAATGGCCTCCTGGGGTCCCTGTCTGTCACTTCTGCCTTCATGATTACATAACTTTGCCTCTTGAAATTTTTAATGAGCTTTTGATTTCTCAAGGGTAAGGTGGAAAAATATGCAAATCGTATTCGTCTTTTAAATATGAAATGATGTATGTCCAACATGCTTAAAAATTCAGGAAACAATAGTTGATACTTCTTATTAAAAATAAAAACATAACTGTTATTCATAACTGTACCATCGAGGCTGAGATCTAAATTGCTTTTCGAGTCATGAAAGACTGAGACAAATTCTTTCAAATTAGCATTAAATGTTTTATAAATGCTTTCTCATTATTTTTCCCTTTAAATTTGCAATCGTGATAAATCATGTCAGCTAAATTTTAGCAAATTAAAATATGTGACAAATTGCTATAAATAAACATTTATCCAACTATATAAGAAAATAAATAGGTTATTAAATATCTTCCTGTGATAATGTATGAATGATGATTAATATACTTTATTAAAAATCACAAAAGGTTAATTGCTGTGATCATCTTTTTCAAATGTAATTTTCCAAATTTACATTATCATAAATTAACAGCAGAAAAACAGTTTGTCAACTCTGAGAGAGGTTTAGGTGGAAAGAATTTCACAGATAGAGAAATTACAGATTTTCAAAAGTGAAAGGAGCCAGAAATGTATGAGTCAATTGATATGTTATAAACTTACATCTAACCAGAAAATGTTTTATGAACATTTTTAGTAAAAATAATTATAACAAAATATCAAGAGTTTTGGGTTGGGTTGGGTTTTGTTGTTTGTTTGTTTGTTTTATAATATGCAAGTAACAAATTGCAGCTGATACTGGAAAGGTTTTCATGGTTTGAATTGTGACCGAAAATCCACATGTTGAAGTTTTAACACCTAGCACCTCAGAATACAAATGCATGTGGAGACAGGACCTTTGAATAGGAAATTAAGTTAAAGCAACATCCTCAGCGTTGGCCACGATCCACCATGACATTCTAAGAAGAGGAATTAAAACAGTAAAACAGACACTCAGGAAAGGCCAGAGAGACACAGGGAAAGGATGGCTATTTGCAAACCAAAAGGAGAAGCCACTGAATTAACCAATCCTGATAATGTCTTGATCTTGGACTTTCGGGTTCCAGAGTGATGAGAAATGAATGCCTAATGATATTAACCTATCCAGTTTGTAGTTCTTTGTTATGTCAGCCCTAGCCAATGATACAAAGGTTAAACATCCCACAGCCTTAAAGAACATGATGTTAAACCTAAGAGGTTTTAAGATAATGACTTTATCAAAGGTTAGGGTAAATGTAACAAAGAAATAAGGCCCTCAGCTCTATGCTAACTGCATGTATGTGTGAAATGAAAAGACTTACGTGATTAATCCATGTGGAGTGGCCAGATAAAGATAAAATCTATTAAAGTTGAAAGCATATATAATCTAGAGTATTATATATGTAGACATATAGACATACACATATACATAATATACACATACACATTTACATATACATTTACATATGCATATAAATACATACATATATGCATACATTTACATACACATATAAACATAGTTATACATGGAGTATCTAAGGAATAATAATCCAATAATGAAGTTTCATGTAAAACATTTTAATGTTAATGTACACTAACAAAACATCAGTTATATTAAAAGATTGGGGACAATTATTCATTCAAATTAGTATAAATTATATAAAATAGACATATATGTTTTGGTATATATATTTATGCACTCTAGATGTTAAATTTATTTATTTGAACCTCAAATATATTATATATCTGAACTCTTCCTCATCCTTAAGTTGTGTCCACAGATGCTTTGCTTAAGTTTTATTAGTTAATTTTCATCCATTCTTTCTAATAGACATCACAGTGTTACAAGGGGCATCTATGATAAGTTAGAATTTACTATCACTAGCCATGATAATAGTTCTAATGTCTTACCTGTGGTCTTTGCACTTTTGCAGAAGCCAAAAATAAAAGAAATCTTTGGCGGATAAAGCAAATGGTAGAAGACTGCTTGTTTTACATGCATATCCCTAGATTCAACCCTCAATGTCCCAGAACCTGGGCATGTTGCCCGCTTATAATCTGAACTCTCAGGAGATTATGAAGGTATGTGCTGAATAGTTTTATGTCACAGGCTAACGTTATCTGAAAGGAGTGAAACTCAATTAAGAAAATGTTCCCATAACATGGGGCTGTAGGCAAGCCTAGAGAGAAAATTTTTAATTGTGATTAATGGTGAAGGGCCCAGCCCATTGTGGGTAGTCCTGAATTCCATAAGAAAGCTGAGTTCTATAGGAAAGCTGACTGAACAATCTAGGGGAGCAATCCAGTAAGCAGCACCCCTCCAAGACCTCTGCATCAGCTCCTGCCTCCAGGTTCCTGCCCTGCTTGAGTTCCTACTCTCACTGCTTTGGATGATGAACCTGTATATGGAACTGTGAATGACACAAACTCTTTCCTTCCGGAGTTGCTCTTGTTCATGCGGGTTTCATCACAGCAACTGTAACCCTAACAAAGACAAAAAGACAAAACAGGAAGATCAGTCAATAAGGATAAGGACATCCTTGGCCACACAGCAAGTTCAAGGACAGCCTGAGTTGTATCGACTTTGTCTCCAAAACAGAAAGAAAGAGAAGAAATAAAGAAAAGGAACTTTTTAAAGTTTGAAAAGGTTGTTTGGTTGTGGTTGGGCCACTTTTGTCTTCATCTAGAATAGAGCCAAAGCATCTATATTTGCTAGTCAAGTATGATGGCTTTTCCCTATAATCCTAGATCTTGGGAAGCTAGGAAGAGAAGGTTGTCATGAATTCGAGGTCAGCCTCGGTTCCAGCTAGAAATTCTGTCTTAAAAAAACATAGAGCATGAATGTAGATACCACCCAATGGGTAAGCCTCCTTGCTCTGCAAGCACAGGAACCTAAATTCAAACCCCTAGAAGCCTCATGAAACTCACAGGCAGGATCCTGTATGCTAATATCTCTAGCCTTCTGGGGAAGAGACAGGTGGGCATGCCTTGCTGGCCCATTAGCTGAAAAGACAAGCTTCAGCTTCACAGAGATAACCTTTCTCTAAAGAGATGGGGGGGGGACATCCTCCTCCAGCTGCTCGTTTTTACTATGTGCATAGTTTTGGGTGACTTATCTTGAATTTCTAATTATCTCAAGATGAATATTATGCTTTAACTAGCTTTCACATGTATTACCTTTGCAGTGTTAATTTGAGTAAACAGTAATCACTATGCACACACCACTAGAAACCCTGAAATCACACATGAGCATTGAACGAACACAGTTAATGGGGAAAAGTCCACTCATAATTTGGCTCTTTTTCAGAGCCTGTGTATCTCTTTCTCACTTAGAATTTCCTTCTATCTAAATAAAAACATCAGCTGCTAAAATAGAGGTAGCAGGCTTAAGGCGAAAACTTACAAGTAGAGAATAATTTAATTGGCCAATACTATTCAAATACCACTGAATAAGTTCTAGCCTCAATGGATTTTCTTCTATTCTAACTCAGCTTCTCTAATCATCTTCAGCACTTTTCATCCCTAGAATCTATTAATAGCTTGGAAATCCCTTCACTACCCCACAAACATGGTATGATCATTTTTTTCCATTGGACATTTTCTTCTCTTTCTACAGTTCCTGTCTTCACCTTCAGCTATTTTTCTCACACATAGGGGAATGCTCCTAGTCCATTCTGTAACCGATGCCTTTCAACAACTATTACCTCAGCCACATCACAGGCTGAGCTATCCCGCCCCTGTTTCTGATACTTTCAGCGACTGCCTAGTGATTTCTCTGCTTAAACACACGTAGCTGTAGCAGAGACAGATGAGCTCTTCGTCAGACTCATCTTCTTTCCATCAGAGGATTGAAGACTTTCTGCATTTGGCAAGCTTCTTTGCAGTATTTTGACTGTGTGACTAAGGTGGGTCCTGTCAAATGTGAGTGAAAATAATGTGTGACATCTTAGCCTACCACATTAAACGCTTCCCGTGTGCATACTCTCTTTCTTCATTCTCCAACTTGAGTCAAACAATCACATTCGTCTTGAAGGGAACAACCGAAGATGTGGAGCCACTAGAGGTATTCATCGCATGAAAGAAAGAGCTTCCTGCTACCTGCTTCAGAGCCTACACAAGTGTTCTGCAATGTGTGCGATGTATCCATGGGTATTTTGCAATTTTTGTGTGTAACTGTTAACATGACTCTAGTACAAAGACAGATATCAGAAATGGTCTTAGTGATCCAGCAGTCAAAAACAAAACAACTAATTCTGGAGGTGGAAAAGACGTAGGCTTACGTTACAAAATGGGAAACAATAAAAATCACATGTCCACTGAGCCTGACAGTCTCGGGGAAAGGGCTGCACAAAGATAGAATGGGGGTTACTTTTGCATTCTTCTTTCTGAAAAGTATGACAATAAGGGGACTAGCCAAATAAAGAATCAGGTGGTTTGAAAAAAACTGAAAGGAACTATGTAATCCATTGAGGGACATCCTTAAAGAATTAAAACACCAGAAAATCAGTTCTAAATAAATCAAACTGAAAACATTTTGTTTTCCATGTAAGACTATAGGTACCCCACATGTACTAAAAATAGTCACATTAAATTGACAAGAGAGGCAAGGTGTATTGAATTTCTTCTACAAACACCACTAGGAATATACACTGACCAAATAAATATGAATTTGTTTAATTTTGGGCATTTCAAAGGCCTCTAGGAAGACTTTAAGGCCTGAGTGACTGATTCTAAGGCAAGCAGTGTATAGCAAGTGCCTAGTTTAGATCAAGCAAATCTGGGTGGGCAGACACAGTGAAATGAGAGCCTTGAAGCAGCTTTGATGAGCAAGATATTGTATTTAATGAGCAAGTTAGTTGCTACCAAGCCCACACTCCTGAAAAATGTTCCTGAACACCTAAAGCAATAGTTCTTAACCTGTGAATCACACCCCCTTTGGATGGTCACATATCAGATATCCTGTATATCTGATAGTAACAGTATGACTCATAACAGTAGCAAATTTACAGTTATGAAGTAACAAGTAATTTCATGGTTGGGAATCACCACACTAATTACTGATGCCACTTTTTACTGTATTCAGATAACGCATGCAGTAAGGAAGAAAGCAGGATTTTGAAACCCTGACCCAGCTTCTTTGGTAACACATTTATCTTAGGAACTTAGTAGGTGCCTTATCTATTTGATTCCTACATTCTCCAAACACAGTTTGCTTTCTTTTTTCCTTCCTTGTTTTCAAAAATAGGAAGAGTGGACTTTTCCAGGCATTACTGAGGTCAAACCTGCTTTCCTGTTTCTTGTTAAACAGTGTTGAGACCACAGAAAGATTAGTTAGTTGTTTGCTCAAGGACAGTCCTGCTCCTGAAAGGTAATGCTGTGAAAAATTAATACAGCCACTTGTCACAGCTTTCATCAAGGTCATTACTCTTCTATATCCAGCAAACCAAAGCTTTGAAAATCTCAGAATACATTTTATTTAGCTAACACCCATCATGAGTTTTAGACATGTCATGGTCATTGTTCCTTTATCCTCAATATTGATCAGAGATCTGCCAGTCAGAAAACTGAGGTGTAGTGGACTAGAAGCCTTGATTTTCATCTTCAGCTGAAGAGAGCATGAACTTACTTGATAGTGAAGAACAGGCTGATGCAATGCCTCCTCAGACTATGGTAGATCTTGGTCTATGTTGCAACTGGGGGCCACAGTTAAGCTGACTGATGGCTGGGATGTAACTGAGCTGGTCCTGTGGGTGAGAGTGTGGAAGAACTAGCCCTACTACTTATTGGCTGCATACCAGCATGAGCAAGGGAAAGATGACATCCCGACCCTCATGTCTTGCCACCTATGGAAGGTGTGAGAGGTCGCCCTGGAGACATGAGAACAGGAGAGCTGCCTCTGCCCATCTCCTGCTTTAGCACTTGAGAGAGCAGGCCCTAGACATGAGGTTTGCAGATAAGCCAGCTCTGAGGGCATGAGCAACGGGAGTCAGCTCTGCCTCTTGTCTTCTGTGCAATGGTGTGAATGAAGGAAAGACATCTTCCCCTCTTCCCTTGTACTTCACCACCTATGGCAGGAGAGCCAGGAGTCAAGAGAGTGGGAGAAGTGGCAATGTCTGCCACTGGCTGCAACTTGGGAGAGCAGACACTGTACATAGCCTGGGCAGATTAGAACTGATCCTCATTTTGGAGGTTGCTGGTGAGATGACCCTGAGGACATGAGAGTGGGACATCCTGTTGTCTGACCAACTCCCCTACAGCCCAGATCCAGACCTTTCAATTGACCCACCCCAATATCTATACCATAGATGAATCTATGGGGTGCATGAAGGGGCTAGTCCTACAGATCCAAAACCACAGTGAGGTTCCAATATTGGCAGAATTTGAAGCCAGAGGCCACATACAAGACCAATGACTCATTGCAATGAACATTTGTAGGCATAAAGTGTGGACAAAAGGATATCCTATGAGACACTGTGACACACTCCAGTTTCCACAATGAGATTCTTTTCCCTCTGTTGGAAGTTAGGTTGCAAAGGTAGAGGAGGAGATAAGTAGAATTGGATGAATGAAATTCAATTCACATAGAAACAATAAAACGTATTTTTTAAGACACTAGACAAATAGTCAGATGAAGAAATACATAGCTTATGAGGGAGATATCTCATAAGGTAAACTGCTTGCCACACATGCATGAAGACCCGAGTTTACATTTTCAACTTAAGCATAAAAGCTAGCACAGTTGTATACATCTGTGAATTAACAAAAGCTAGCAGGATGGTATATGTCTGTAGTTTCAGTGCTGGGAACAAGGAGCTAAGAGTGAAGATAAGCAGATCGCAGTGGCTTGCTGGTCAGCCAGCTTATCTGAGAGAGAAAAATTAGAGTGTCAGTGGACCCTGTGTCACAAAACAGGGAGAAAAGCAAGTTTATACACCTAGTACACACACACACACACACACACACACACACACACACACACACACACACCACATACAATTAAGATGCATAGTTGTTCTAAGCTTCCACGCTCTCTTTGAACCAACCTCCCCCCAAGGCCTCTCTATGTGTTCAACATTCTGGAAGCTCCCTGGACCCAGTCCTTCTGGGGTTTATGGTTTCATTGTGTAGGCTTGACTGATTGAACTATGCTTATCACCTCAACTTTCAACCCCTCTACTATCCCTGGAGATCAAGAGATGTGGAATGGAAAAGCCAACATCCTAATCACATTACGGGGTCTCCGGGCAACCAGATCCTATGAGAGTATCCAAGAGGATGCTGAGACCTGCCTCATTAAAACAAAAGATATTTCTATCATTAAAGAGATTTCAGTGAATTTGGAAGCTCTGTGTTGCAAGCTTCTATCATTCAAGAAATTATAAAACTCTTTCCTATGCCAGAAACCAGAGTTGAAGACCAAACTTAGAGCAAAGGAACCTCCCAGCATCAAGCTACAAGGATGTAAAAAGCTTGACTTAGGAAATCAAGCCTAGATGAGATATAAATTTTTTATACTATCACACTATATTATGTAATATTAAAGTAAGGCATAAGGTCCTAATCCTCTGTTGAAATATATTGAAACTAAAGAAAAATAAATTTTTTAAATGATGTTGGGCTACAGAGATGGTTCAGTGGTTAAGAACATGTTCTGCTCTCACAGAGGACTCAAATATGTTTCCCAGAACCCATGACAGACAGCTCGAAGTAACCTGTGACTCCAGCTGCAGGGGATAGCTCTCCCTGCTCTGGCTTCTGAGGACATACACTCATGCACACATACCTTCAAATCCCAATACACATACTAATAATAAAAACCTTTTTAAAATAGGTACTTTTTCTGGAACATATTTGTTTCTGGAAGATTATTATGAAACAACTATTTATAGGTATTCACGCCTAGATAAAATACAAAATAGCAGAGTGTGGTAAAGGCTGGCTGGCATACACCATACACATTTCTTTACTTCTGAGCTCATAGCTGGATCAGTCCTCTCAGACTCAGTAAAGCAAGCTGCGGAACATTTTTTTCCAAAAGAGTGCAGGCAGAACTGATGTGTGACTGTACCACTGTACACTTCCTCTGGAAGATCCTCCACACTCTTCCATAGCTCAAATTAGAAAAACCACAATAATCCTGGAAAGCATTTGCAGGCAGAGATGGAATCATAAGATGTGAGGAATCTTGGTCCCAGCCAGAATCATTACTGGGAGAGCCAGAAATTCAAGCAGTATGGTTTTGTAAGCTATATGTCAGCATTGCTTCTGTTACACGATGGAGAATTTAGAAAATATTTGTTACAGCAGCTACTCCTGTCCAAATTAACTTCTGTCTGTGGCACTTTTAGATTCACAGACATCTAGATTGGTAAGCTTGGCCAGTGTGCTGAGCATTCTGAATGAGGAGACACAATGGCATAATCACTTCACTTACCACCCTTTTCAAGTAAGCTTCCGGATCCTAATGGGTACCGACTGTATCTTAGCTTTCTGTATGTAGTCTACACAGTAAAGAACGATATGACCATTCAATAATATCTGTTAAATGCTGTTTAATTTCCCAAGGTTCACATCCAAACACAGGTATATTTCTAGCAGGCAGATGCCTTTAATACTTGTTTCCAGCAATGCTAATGCTTCACTGGAGTCCTATTTTGGAAAAAGGTAAGGAATTCTAATATATTGTCATCAAGCAAATTCTACCAAGAAAACAAGGATGCTCCAATGGCATGTCAGAATGGAGTGTCAGAATCCACAGAACCTCTGAGAAAAATCACAGTCCAAGAAAATGTAGAAATAGGGGCAGATTAAGAAAAGTACATTCTGGGGTTGGGGATTTGGCTCAGTGGTAGAGCGCTTGACTAGGAAGCGCAAGGTCCGGGGTTCGGTCCCCAGCCCCGGAAAAAAAAAAAAAAAAAGGAAGAAAAGTACATTCTACCCCACAATGTGCACACACACACACACACACACACACACACACACAGAGAGAGAGAGAGACACACACACACACACAGACACACACACAGACACACACACACACACAGACACACACATACACACACACACACACACACACACACACACACACACACAGACACACATGCACACACACATACACACAGACATATACACACACACATGCACGGACACACACACACACAGACACACACACACAGACACACACACACACAGAGACACACACAGACACACACACACACACACACACACACACACACACCATAAATGTGCTGGGAATTTCCCTGTTTGTGGCCACAGAAAATTCCATATAAAAGATGAACCAAAAATCACCTAAGAGTACTCAGATGGTCTCGATCCCTTGTTCATTACTATATTTGCCATTACTTCATAAGCAATGAGTTTGTAGAAAATGAGACATATATAAAAGTACCAAGCAGAATCCAATTTTCAAATGGTTCTAGACCAGTTCTACTGATAAGAAAACCCAGCAAAACTCGGGTGATACATGAGCCATTTCTATAAAACATGATCCTTTTGGGCTGCAGCAATGGCTCAGAGGTTTAGAGCACTGACTGCTCCTCCAGAGGTCCTGAGTTCAAGACCCAAAAACCACATGGGCTCACAACCATCTATAATGGGGTCTGGTGCCCTCTTTTGGCATGCAGAAATACATGCAGGCAGAACACTCTGTACATAGTTAATAAATGAAAAATCTTTTTTAAATAAGTGATCCTTTCTGAGCTACGTGCAATGCTTTTCTATTCTTTCAGTATATGAACAGCCAAAGATGCAAGAAAGCCAACTGTCTCCACCATGCCATCACAGCCCACTCCTGCCTTGTCTATCAGACAGAGGATCTGGGCTGCCAGCCTACTGTCAGCACTGGGAGAGAGAAAGCCAAGTGATTTTCTGTGCCTTTAACTTTACCACATTAGCCAAGAATAATTAGCAATGGTCTGAAAAGGAATTGGATTTAAAAAAAAAAAAAAGCAACAATTCACACTTCAGCATTTATGCAAATCCGAGTAATTTAAATGTATGAGATGATTAAGAAAGAATCTTCTCTTTAATTCCCCAAGAGTGTGCGTGTCCTTTTCTCTTTATGCAAATTTCTAGGATAGTCTGTTCTTTGATTCTTTTCTTAGATCATCACACTGTTTAAATATAAAACATTGTAAATATATACGATGGAGTTAGAATCTTGCCTGTGGCTTCCTATGAAACTATGTAAACCTCTAACAAGAACAGTATTCAAACTGATTTTAAATTGTCATACTCAAGTAGAGAACAGTGGTACAGAAAAATATAAACTGCAAATGTCTATGGAAAGTCTTCAGAACAATTTGTCAGGTCTAATAAATGTAGTGCCTACATATAAACTCTTAAGTGCCTTAAAGCTTTGTGCCCTTGCATCAATTAGCATTTAATTTGACTTTTTAACAACCTCACTTATCACTGGTTTTTTCATGCCTGCGAAGCTAACAAATGTTAGCTTTTCAAAGCTGACAGTTTATGATTACTTATAACCAACACAATTTCAGGGTAATGCAGTAAGAGATTAATGGACCACAGGGATGACACAGCCACAGGGCGTGCTATAAAAAGAGGGATGAACTACCATGATAGTCAATGCCTCTCTTGAATAAATGAATTTGAAAGCTAGCTAAACTGATGTCAAGAGGGAAAACTTCATCTTCATTATATTAATAGCGCTTTTAATTATACTTCAGAAGTGATGTTAGGCTTTTGTTTACAAAGTAAAAAATAAATAAGAGTTTTCTTTAATACCCTATCTTCTGATAATGGAAGTAAAATGAAAAAAGAAATTGTGTCAAGGAAGAGACTGAGAGAGGCAAGAATTTTATTCTCTTATTATTTTTTCATTCATATGTGGTTGTCTCTCCCTTTTTCTCTCTTTTTCTCTCTCTTTCCTCGTGTGTGTGTGTGTGTGTGTGTGTGTGTGTGTGTGTGTGTGTGTGTGTGTGTGTGTGTGTGTGTGTGTGTGTGTGTGTGTGATGTGTTCACCCAGGTAGGAGAGAAGAGGACATCAGATCCCTGGAGTTAGAATTGTGGGCCTCCCAGTGTAGATGCTGAGAACCATGCTCTGTTGCTCCAGCAAAGAGCAGGTGCTCTAAACACTGAGAGAACTTTCATAGCCCCCAAGATTTTTAGACTTAAGTTAATAAAAATGGTGTCAAAAACCTGTAGGAAATGGAAATTTTTCTAGACAAATACCAGGTACCAAAGTTAAATCAGGAACAGATAGAACATGTAAACAACCCCATAACTCCTAAAGAAATAGAAGCAGTCACTAAAAATCTCCAAACCAAAAAGAGCCCAGGACCAGATGGGTTTAGTGCAGAATTCTATCAGACCTTCATAGAAGACCTCATAACAATACTTTACAAACTATGCCACAAAATACAAACAAAAGGAACACTAAGCCACAATTACACTTATACATAAACCACACAAAGACCCAACAAAGAAAGAGAACTTCAGACCAATTTGCCTTATGAATATCGATGCAAAAATACTCAATAAAATTCTGGCAAACCGAATCCAAGAACACATCAAAACAATCATCCATCATGATCAAGTAGGCTTCATCCCAGGGATGCAGGAATTCTTCAACATATAGAAACACATCAACATAATACACTATGTAAACAAACTCAGAGGGGAAAAAAAAACACATAATCATCTCATTAGATGCCGAGAAAGCATTTGACAAAATTCAACACCCCTTCATGGTAAAAGTCTTGGAAAGATCAGGAATTCAAGGCCCTTACCTAAACATAGTAAAAACCATATACAGCAAACCAGTAGCCAACATCAAACTAAATGGAGAGAAACTTGAAGCATCAGGGACTAAACAAGGCTGTCCACTCTCTCCCTACTTTTCAATATAGCACTCAAAATCCTAGCCAGAGCAACAAAGGGAGGTCAAAAGGATACAAATTGGAAAGGAAGAAGTCAAAATATCACTATTTGCAGATGATATGATAGTATACTTAAGTGACCCCACAAGTTCCACCAGAGAACTACTAAGCCTGAGAAACAACTTGAGCAAAGTGGCTGGGTATAAAATTAACTCAAACAAATCAATAGACTTCCTCTATTTAAAGGATAAACAGGTTGAGAAAGAAATTAGGGAAATGATGCCCTTCACAATAGTCACAAACAATATAACTTACCACGGTTTGACTGTAACCAAGGACTTCTCATCCCATTGGTGCCCAACAAAGCTATCCTGTGCTACATGTGTAGCTGGAGCCATGGGTCTTTCCATGTGTACTCTTTGGGTAGTGGTTTAGTCCCTGGGAGCTCTGGTCGGTTGGTATTGTTGTTCTTATGCGGTTGCAAGACCCTTCACCTCTTTCAATCCTTTCTCTAACTCCTCCAATGGGAACCGTGTTCTCAGTTCAATGGTTTGCTGCTAGTATTCACCTCTGTATTGTCATGCTCTGGCTGAGCCTATCAGGAGACAGCTATATCTGGCTCCTGTCAGCATGCATTTCTTGGCTTCATCAATATTGTTCGGATTTGGTATATATATATATATATATATATATATATATATATATATATATATATTATACTTTACATATATAATATATATAAATATATAATAATATATAATATATATTACATATATATATGCACTAGATCCCCAGGTGGGGCAGTCTCTGAATGGCTATTCCTCCAGTCTCTGCTTCAAACTTTGTGTCAATATCTCATCCTATGAATATCTTTATTCACCTTTTAAGAAGGACTGAAGCATCTACACTTTGATCCTCCTTCTTCTTGAGCTTCATGTGGTCTGTGGATTGTGTAATAGACACTTGTCAGTGAGTATATACTCTGTGTGTGTGTGTGTGTGTGTGTGTGTGTGTGTGTGTGTGTGTGTGTGTGTGTTTAATTGGGTTACCTCACTCAAGATGATATTTTCTAGTTCCATCCATTTGCCTAAGAATTTCATGAAGGCATTGTTTTTAATAGCTGAGAAGTACTCCATTATGTAAATATATGCATTTACTGATTGCTCTGGCTAGGACTTCAAGTACTATATTGAATAGGTAGGAAGAGAGTGGACAGTCTTGTCTCCTTGTAGAAAGCTCAAGTTCAAGTGGATCAAGAACCTCCACATAAAACCAGATACACTGAAACTAATAAAAGAAAAACTGAGGAAGAACCTTGAACGCATGGGCACTGAGGAAAATGTCCTGAACAGAACACCAATAGCTTATGCTCTAATATGAAATCCACAAAATATGACATTTAAAGTTTTATATCTTTTCTTGAGACATATCTGCTCCTAAAAGTTCCCCTTTGGTAGATTTAATGAAGAAATTAAACATCTCTACCTGCAGATGAAGAAATAGTTTGTGGCTAGGCAGCCAATGGGCAAAAACTGCCTAATACTGTCCAAAAAGGGACACAATATGCAGAATAGTTGAATGATAGTCTTTGCCAAGACAGAATTATCAGCCCTTCAAGATTTCTGCATTTCAAGGGTTTGTCAGTTGATCCTGGGCCAGAAAGCTGAAGACTTGTGCTCACATGTTGCTATCAGAGGACTGTGATGGTGGAGATTTATCTCTACACCCTGTCTCAGTTCTGGAAGCCATGTTAGACTTCCTATGTTTATAGATATTTGGACATTCTCAGATTTCTGAAAGGGTTGAAGACTAACTACAGTCTCATAGCGTACTCGGGTTGTTTAACATTGAAAATACATATTTAATTAGATAGTTATCAGTATACAAGCTAGCCAGGATATAACATAGATTTTTAAGTATTTCTTAAGTTGGTAACTAACTGTTCTATTTAACTGATAAAATGTTGAACTGGATGTTAGGTAGATTTTGTGCCTTTAAATTACAAAATGATAATATTTGTGCTGTGCTCAGCTTACATCTGAGGAAAAGTTTTATTTTGTTTTGTTTTAATTAGACAGAAATGGTGAAGTGTAGGTTGATGTCATTATGCGGGTGAGGGCTGGCACAAGTTATGTCAAGGTCATGATTGGACAGTAAAAGAATAAAGCTACATCAAAGTTTTGTAGGGATGGAGAGAAGGAGAAGGAGGGAGACTGAGAAGGATGACCCAGATGCGGGTGATCCTGAATTGCCAAGGTAGCTGGAATGGATTACTGTAGACAAATTTATCTTATAAAGGTGGGTAGTTTAGATCCTTATCAATTGGTTATAAGTTTATTGTGGGGATATATTGTACATTGACTACTTAACATATAAATCTGGTTGTAGGATTACAACAACGACAGAAAAAAAAACAACAAATGGGGCCTTATAAAATTGCAAAGCTTTGGTAAGGCAAAGAACACTGTTAATAGGACAAAACAGCAACCAACAGAGTGGGAAAAGATCTTTACCAATCCTACATACAAGAGAGAGCTAATATCCAATAAATACACCAGAGAACCAAATAACCTTATTTAAAAATGGGGTATAGAGCTAAACAGAGAATTCACAACAGAAGAATCTTGAATTGCTGAGAAGCACCTAAAAAAGTTCAACATCCTTAGTCACAAGGGAAATGCAAATCAAAACAACCCTGAGATTCCACCTCATACCAGTCAGAATGGCTAAGATCAAAAACTCAGGTGACAACAGATGCTGGTGAGGATGAGGAGAAAGAGAAACTCTCTTCCATTGTTGGTGGGATTGCAAGGTGTAAATCAGTCTGAAAGTTTCCCAGAAATTTGGAAATACAAAATCTGTGTACTACCTAAGGACCCAGCTATACCACTCCTTGGCATATATCCAAATGGTGCTCCAACATATAACACGGATACATGCTCCACTATGTCCATAGCAGCCTTATTTATAATAGCCAGAAGCTAGATAGAACCCAGATGTCTTCAACAGAGGAATGGACACAGAAAATGTGGTACATCTACACAGTGGAATACTACTCAGCTATTAAAAACAATGACTTCTTGAAATTCATAAGCAAATTAATGGAATTAGAAAATATCATCCTTAGTAAGGTAAACCAGTCACAAAAGAACACACACGGTATGCACTTGCTGATAAGTGGATATAAGCCCAAAAGCTAGAATACCCAAGATACAATTCACAGACCACATGAAGTTCAAGAAGGAAGACCAAAGTGTGGATGCTTCAGTCCTTCTTAGAAGGAAGAATGAAATACTCTCAGGAGAAAATACAGAGACAAAGTGTGGAGCAGAGACTAAAGGAAAGGCTATCCGGAGACTACCTTACCTGGGGATCCATCCCATGTATATACACTAAGACAGATGCTAAGAAGAGCTTGCTGGCAGGAGCCTGATATAGCTGTCTCTTAAGAGGCTCTGCCAGAGTCTGACAAATACAGAGGTGGATGCTCACAGCCAACCATTGGACTCAGAACAGGTCCCCAACAGAGGAGTTAGAGAAAGGACTGGAGGAGCCAAAGGGGTTTGCAACCCACAGGAAGAACAACAATATCAACCAACCAGACCCCCAGAGCTCCCAGGGACTAAACCACCAATCAAACAATACATATGGAAGGATCCATGGCTCTAGCTGCATATGTAGCAAAGGATGGCATTGTTGGACATCAATGGGAGGAGAGGCCCCTGGTACTGTGAAGACTTGATTCCCCAGTGTAGGGAAATGCCAGGGTAGGGAGACAGGAAGGAGTGGGTGGTGAGAGGGGGAGCATCCCCTTAGAAGCAGGGGGAAGGGGGAAGGGATAGGCTGTTTTGGGGGAGGAAACTGGGAAAGGGAATAAAAACTGAAATGTAAATAAAGACAATATCCAATGTTTAAAAAGTGTTGTTTCAAATATAAGACTTTTACCTACCAAACAAAAACTGCACATGGTTTTGCAGAAAAATAAAATGCTCCAAGATTATTCACAAATATCTAAAAGTTTTAAAAGTCATAAGATAGTAAATTATAATTTCCTACTATAATGCAAAAAAACTCACTAGAAACTATTGAAAGATATCCCAAAATATCTTCATTTGTGTATTTTAAAATATCTTTTTTTCAGCTGTCTGTCATTTATATTTCTAAATTACAGGAAATGCTTGGCGTTTGGAGGAGATGAAGAGAAGCAGTTTGGAAGTTAGGAAAAAACTTAAAGCCTCAGTCTAGGCCATCAAACAGTGAAATCATTTCAAAGATCTTTTAAAGACTAAAGAATAACTTTCACCATCTCTAGAATTCAGCAGCTTTTGAGAAACACCATTCAGTGGACAGTGGACAATTTGCTACAAGAGACTGAAATTTGGGGGAGTTCCAACTCAGGGCTGATAAACTCACCTTATTCATGATTATATGTTCCAGGACAGCAAGAGAATAGGTTTGTAGAGTCACAGACTTGAGACACACAATGGAGACTCACACATCAGGTGTTAAGCCTTACCAAAAAACACTACTAAATTTATTAAAATCTCAGTTAGTGCCATAATAAGGTCTCCAGTTCTCCTAAACACTCACTTTGACATTTTCATAACGAAAGTGCGGGGAAAGGTGACTATTCAGTTCCCACATTGACAACTACTGGGCTGTCCTATGCCATCGAGACTGCCTTCTCTCATGTTGTAATATTGGGACCAATAAAAGAACTGCTCTTTTGGTGGTGTTTGGGTGTTTGTTTGTATGGAGGGGTTTTGTTGGTTAACTTTCAGCTGAGCAAATTTAACAGTCCAGAAAAGAACTATAAAAGCAGCAAAATGGCCAGCTGGTTGCCAGCTGAAAAGAAAGGGCAGAGCCCTGGGAGACCAGGAGGCCTAAGAACTGCTGGGGTCTTGACAATGGCAGAGAACATGGAAAGTGCATGTCCTGGGAGCCATGGTGCAGAGCAGAGCACAGCAGGATGCCTTAGCAGATAGAAAAGGCACTTTCAGAGCAGACAGTGCAACAGAAACCGAGACAATGGTGACATTACAGTAACTCTGACAATGGTCTTAGCTGAAGCTGTACCAGTAACCTTAAAGGCCAAATGTCTTTGACTCCTTATGCTATTATCTGCAACACTAGCTGCTGTGGAGGGCTGAGGCATTGCATCTTTCTAGGCTTACACTAAGCTGCCAGAGCTGGAAGAGCCAATGGTCTCAGGGGAAAAGGGCAGAAGAGCTATACCACTAGAACAGCCTGCTACTGTTCCCTCCTGTCTCTTGCCATCACTTGCTATTTTCACAGGCAAAAGGATAAAAAGCCAGCAAAACACAACAAAAGAAGCCTCTTACTTCTCCATGGTTTCTACTGGAGTGGAGTAAAAGGACCTCAGTCTGGTAACAGCCTGGTAACAGATTGAGTACATTAAAATCTTTGACTAAGTAATTCTATCTCACAGGAATTTAACGTCCATCTTAATATGTAAACTTTAACTTGTTTATATCTTAAAATGATGACTTCAACTGTAGCAACCACTCACTGAAACATGGCTAGACTACACCGTCTTTATCTCTTAGTAATGTTATTGTTTCGTTGTTGCGGGTTTGTTATTGTTTGATTACTTGTCTGTTGATATTTTTCCCTAGAGAACTGTGAAGGAGATGCCAGTGAATGCCCCCAACCAGCAACGGATTTGTAAAGTTTCAGCAAGGACAAAGAAAGATAGACCTGAAATGCTATCTTTGTGTAATCGAACTTTTCAAACAATTTTAAGTTCTTAGACATTAATTCTCAGGAGAAAAATGTAAGAGGACCACACATACACATCAGCTACAAACATTTTCTTTGACATGTGAAGGCAAGTCCCTGGAAAGGGAGAGCTCTTCTGATACATCCTTGTGTCTATATTCTTTTACATAATTTTTGTTGCAGGTAAATATTTTCTGAGCTAGACCAAATGTTGGCTGAAAAGAAGACAGTTATGGGATTGTACCTAAAAATCCAGTATCCATAAAGGTATACTGGACAAGTTCTGGAGGGGGAAAACATCTAGAATCCCTCATTCTTCTCTAAGTTCGAATACACTGAGGATCACCACACTTATTTCCATGTGTTATTGTTGTGGTAAGCAATATATATATATATATATGTATATATATATATATATATATATATATATATATATATATATATATATATTGCAACAATCATACCATACAATTCCTGCTAGCCAGGAACAGATCTAGAGAAGAACATGGAATCTAGTTCAGACAGGTGGCATGGAAAAAGAAAGACTAGGGATTCTGAGAAATATTTCCCTTGCTTACAAGAGGCAGACTGGAGGACAAAGTCTGCTTCTAACCCTTTCCTTACTGAAAGTCAAGTGTTATGTACAAAGAAGTATGTGAATTGTCAGTAGACACATGGCTGGAAGCTGTATCAGCAGTATTGACCACAGAAGTGCAGGCTGTACCGAGTCAAAACAATGGGAGATGAGATGGTCTTACTACAGACTTCCTGGTGGGTTAAGCAGATAAGATGTTATGATTTTAATTATTACTAGTTACCAACATATGTAAGAAAATAAACAGTGCAACACAAACCAGTGTTGCTCATCAGTAGCTTTTCATCCACTGTCTTCTTTGCCAGAAATGGGATAGATACACCACAGGCTAAACATGCCGGAGACTTGCTTCTCTATCTTCAGTCATGCCGGAATTGATCTGAAATGGCATCCTAGTCTACCCTTGTGCTCCTTGAGGAAGTTATGAAGACGTTTCTTGTGAACAGTTCCTTCTTCCTAGAGCAAACACACAAGAAGCCGCACACATTCCATTCTTACATTTTATTAGGCTAGTGGTACTTTGGAGCAATAGCAGCCATTTGGGCATCATGAGAAGAAATCTAACCGATCTATAGAATAGTTAACCAAGAACCCAGACACCTTTGAGCAAGAGAATTGTCATTGGAATCACATATCCCCCTCTGTATTTCTTACTATGAGAACAAAACAACCTAAATGAGAAATTCTTTACTTGAGCATTATATTAACATAGATGAAAAAATGTAATCAAAATGGTAAATTGTGAGAATTCCATAATAAAATTTATATGACATACTTGACAAATTTTCCAAAACAGATATAAAGAAGAAGTAAGCTAAAATCACTAATTTTATTCTGTGCATGCTATATCAGTACAGAAGCCCTGCCTTCTCCTAGTACTCTATACCTATTTATGAGACTTGAGTCTCATATTCTGATTGGGAACCTCATTCTCTTAAATAGAACCACATTCTCATTAGACATTATTGGTCTGGGATTGGAAAAAAAGTCAACCAGGGCTGCATATCTGATACCATCACTGTGGTCAATGAATTAGTTCAATAACCAACATTTTGTAGACTATGGTCCAGAAAATCCAAGAAGTGTGTTCATAATGAAAGCCTCGCTGAGAGGATCAAACAGAAAAGAAGAAAAACTGCATTCAAGGCCTCAGTTCATGGTCTAGCTTCCCTATCGTCTTAGGTATTACCTTGCTAAGAAGACACAAAACATCATTCTGAAAACAACTTCAGCAACTTCTTAGCATGGTGGTGAGTGGCTTACAAACCATTGGAAACCACTGCATAATATTGTAGAATGGCTTGCCCTTTATCAGAAGTCAGCCTATACCTATTCTGCATCTACAATATGGCAGGTACCATGAGGAAAAACAGAAGAAACAGAGCGGGTAAAGACGCACTCCTACTCCCAAGTCTTTTGCAGTCTTCAGAGATACACATCAAAATGATTCCCAAAGAGATCACTCAGTACTTGAGGGAGCTCTGAAAGTGGAGCAAGGGGATCTCAGAGGAAAGCGTTTTATTCTAGGTCAGAACAGGGACCCAGGGCATGAAGAATGATTCATGTTGACAACTAAAGAGACTCAGAGTGTACACACAGTTTAACCAGGGATATTTTAACCAGGGACTTGAAAGCTGTCCTAGAGTTCTTCAGGACCATTCGAACAAACTGAAACAAACTTTAGTTTGGAAACTCGACTCTTCTTTTCATCACTACCTCAAGAGACAGAGCAAGAGAGGGGAAGTAACTTTATTGAGCAAAGAAGATGAGTTATGGACACAACGAGCTCCAAGTACCTTTGAGACATTCAAAGGAGGTAGTAAGAACTTTGATATATGGGCTGGAACTGAATTTTACAAAAGCAGCTTAGCCTGGAAATGTATATTAAGGACTTCTCAGCACACAGAAGATGATCAGAGCCATGAAAGAGAATGGCATTGTGAGAAGAAAATGCGTAGGCAGGAAAACATCCAAAAGTGGACCCTGGGGAGCACACCATGACTCAAAAACCAATGGAGGAGAATTTCAAGAAGAGAATGGTCAATAATTCATACCCAGAGACAGAACAAAGTGAAATTAGTACTAAAATATGTCCTTTGAATGTAGCAACAACCTTGACAACAGCACACCCAGCTTGTAGGATATGATTATGTGGACGGAAGAATGAATAAAAGATATATTCATGTGTATGGGACGATGAATTGCTATGACATTTTTTGAGAGCACTAACCATAAAGTAGAGGAAAAGGACCAGGGAGATCAGAGGGAGTCAGACAGAGACGGAGACAGAGACAGAGACAGAGACAGAGACAGAGACAGACAGACAGACAAGACCTAGCATGGAGTTTCGAAACCTCAAAGCCCATTCCCAATTACATATCTCTTCCAACAAGGCCATACCTTTTAATCCTTCTCTAAACTATCAACTAGGGACTGGATATTCAGATATAAGTGTCTCTAGGTACCATGCTCATTTGGACCACCAAACCAGGTAACTGTACTCATGAGCAAGTATACTCAGCTTGACCCACCTCCTAACCAAAAAAAAAAAAAAAAAAAAATCCAAGGTAGTTTCCTTTCCTTGTGCTCCCAAAAGCCATCCCCCAGGCAAGCGTGGGAATCCTAGTCTGCTCTCCAAAAGATGTCATGCAATCAACCTCCTCCTATGTCTGAGTGGCATGAAAAGAAAAGTTTTCAAGCTTCAGTGGAACCCTTCTTGTTTAGAGTGTGGTGTGTGTGTGCGTGAGTGTGTGTGTTCATAGTGTGAGCTGGGTATGCTTACACATGTGTGCACATGTATTTGTAGTCCAGACATAGAGATCAGGTTGCTTCCAATTGCTGTCTGATTTTGAAGGTACAGTTTCTTGCTAAACCTGAAGATCACCATATTGCTAGACTGACTAGCAGCAGAACCCTGTCCCCCTTAAGAAACTTCCTTTCTTTGCTTCTCCAGCATTAGGATTATAGGTACACACACTCATTTTTAAAGTGGATTCAGACAAATCAAACTCAGACCCATGTTTGTGTGGCAAGCATTGTGCCGAGCCATCCCTACTCCATCCCCAGCCTCCAGTCTGCCCTGTTTCTGTAGTCCATCTATAAAACCCAACTTCAGAAGAGACAAAGAGCAAAGCCCTCACTGACATCATCACACAGGATTAGTCACTCCTGCCTGGAGCTCTCAAGTATATTTATTCATATCCTTAACACTCATCATAGTCTAATATTTACTGTAATTATGTACATAGCACTCTCACTAAAATTCTTGAGGAATTAACAGTGTATCTTATCTCTGTGTTGTGTTCTTGAAAATATATGTCAGAAATACTTAACAAGTATTTGATTTATTGAATTTTTTAGAAGGTACAAGGACAAGCTGGAATTCCCTCAGGGTATTAAAAGTTTAAGTTTTATCTAAAGCTTTAAACACATACCCTGAGTGCTGTGCGTTTCTCTCTCTCTCTCTCTCTCTCTCTCTCTCTCTCTCTCTCTCTCTCTCTCTCTCTCTCTCTCTCTTTCTCTGCCTCTCAGCTCAAATCATGATGCATAAACAGTAAAATGTAATATAAAGACTACTTTACAGAGAACAATTCATTTCATTTGAGCAGCTTCTAGGCCTGTTGTAGAATTAAACACCAGAGGACTGGTTTGGAGCTCTCTGAAAGTTCATTCATTTTCTATAGGAGGTTGGAGAACACTCATAAAGGGGCTCTTGAGTGGGAATATACCCATATGCTTTACATCGTTTTTAGGCAGTTAGCCTAATTAAGCCTCCTAGGCAGGTTAGAGTCCCCTTGTGGAAACTAAACAGTGTTTAAATACAGAATTATCTCAAAATATATGAGCTTCTGACTGACGCCCCCAGTTCGTGTTGACAATTGAACTAGCTTCCTGCTTCTCCTCCCTTAGGAAGAGGATTAATAAGGAAGTGACCTCATTAATTCTTTGATGCTAATCACTGGAATTTCTCCATAGTTTATTACTCCATGACATGAATATGCTTTGGATTTTCATCTAGTTCCAGCTCACTGTCATATTTGCAAGTGCCAGAAATATTAAATTGTGCATCCACTGACAGAAGAGATTAAGAAACAATTTCATTCAGATAAATATAGCCTTCCCCAGGAAGTTTAAAGGCGTTCCTTTCTTCTGTCTGTCTGTCTTTCTTTTCCTTCCTTCCTTCCTTCCTCCCATATCTCAGGCTGGCAGCAGATCTCACTCTCTCTGCCCTCACATCACCTCAGTCTGGAATATAAGGAAGCATCCATCACCAGAACAGAACACTTACTCTGAAGAAAGTATACTGTAAGACATCAAAAAAGAAAAATATAATAAATTAATCCAGCTTGGGGAATGTATCCTAAAGTCTTTTATGACAACTTGCTTGGGAGTTAGTGGAGAGACAACTCAGGAGTTACCAACCAACACTACTCCCAATGCCTCTGGCCCCTGCAGGAGTCTCTCTCTCTCTCTCTCTCTCTCTCTCTCTCTCTCTCTCTCTCTCTCTCTCTCTCTCTCTGTGTTGTGAATATGTATGTGAATATACATGTGTGTATATATATGAGCACACACACACAACTGTCATTAAAAACAATGTAAACACTAACAACTAACTGGGCAAACAATTTAAGAGGTAACTGTTTATCTGGGTCCATTATTTCAGAGATTTCAACCCCTAGTACATGGATTGTTGATTCTGAGGCCAGAGTGGACAACATATTGTAGCTGGAGGAACACATGGCACAGTTTATTCTTCTCAGAGGCAACAAAAATCAGGCAGAGACAGAGAAGAGGTGGTAAGAAGATAAGCTCTGACAACGCTCCAGTGGCTATGAAAATGGGGTAGGTCCTGCTGCCTAAGCTTCCATAACTTCCTCAAATAATTTTAACTTGGGACAAATCCTCCAACACATGAGTCCTTGGTGGAGCACTTCATATCTGAACCATATCAGGAGCATGTGTGTGTGTGCGTGTGTGTGTGTGTGTGTGTGTGTGTGTGGTGTACATATATGTGTGCACTGTGTGTGTATTTCTGTGTATGTGTGACTGTCTGTATGTACATATTGTATGTGTGTCCATGTATGTGTGAGTATGTGTATTTTTGTATGTGTGTGGGGTGTGTGTGTGTGTGTGTGTGTGTGTGTGTGTGTGTTAGAAAAAAAAACAATGGAATGTACAAGACACAAAACATCTGACCCAAACCTTACCCCAACTGAGTTTCATGGGTACAACACTACAAATGTCTTCTAGGTTGAACATGGTTAAATTGCTAAAATGGCTCCAAATATTTTCATTCACTTTCTAACTTTCATAAGAAAAACGAGGTCATTTGTTTAACTTATACAAAAGGAAGGTGTGGAGGGTGAATGTAGCTGGAGCAAGAACCCAGACCCATTGCATATCACCCTTAAGTTCCTCATATATAAACTATCAGCAATAGTAACACTTCAGAGAGGTGCAAGAGTGAGCCCAGGCGATGTTCATACATTGAGGAGGCACTTTTTTTTTTTTTATATACATTTCGAGTGTTATTCCCTTTCCCGGTTTCCGGGCAAACATCCCCCTCCCCCCTCCCCTTCTTTATGGGTGTTCCCCTCCCCACCCTCCCCCCATTGCCTCCCTCCCCCCAACAATCTAGTTCACTGGGGGTTCAGTCTTAGCAGGACCCAGGGCTTCCCTTCCACTGGTGCTCTTACTAGGATATTCATTGCTACCTATGAGGTCAGAGTCCAGGGTCAGTCCATGTATAGTCTTTAGGTAGTGGCTTAGTCCCTGGAAGCTCTGGTTGCTTGGCATTGTTGTACATATGGGGTCTCGAGCCCCTTCAAGCTCTTCCAGTTCTTTTCTCTGATTCCTTCAACGGGGTCCTATTCTCAGTTCAGTGGTTTGCTGCTGGCATACGAGGCACCTTTTTTTAAGTGAAAAAATTAGTAAGTACATATGTTAGTTATGTGCAACAAACACTGGACAGATTATCCACTCAGCACCTGGATCCTTCAAAGTACACCTGGAAATGAAGAAAAGAGTTTTGCTGTGGAATTCTAAGGGTTTGGATTCTTTTATACTGTAATCTAACAGCAAAATTTTAAAAACATATGTGTGTATATACACAAACAAGGTATTTCCTGGAAACTTTGGGGCAGGTCTAGATGAGCAAATAGAAAAACTAACAGGCATGATTCAGGGGCCCCCACTACCTGTGCTTAAGAGCATAAAGGTAGAGTGTCTCTATCCTGTCCTGACAACTCCTACTGGGTGTTTTTAGGATCATTAACTGGTCATTACCATGTCAACCAATGTCCAGATGAGCTAAGATTTTCCCTGCCGTGCTTTTCTTATGAAGGCAAAAGAGGTTGCAAGGAACTAGTTTTGGTTTTAGTGCAGATGACAGAACCAAAGTACTGACACAAATATGGAAAGCAACTGGGTTGAACTGGAATTGTTTTAAGATTTTATTCATCTGCTTAAACATCTCAGCTTATGTAAAACAGAGTTGTTCTGAGAAATACCAGGAAGAGCTGTGCTTCTCCAGAAATATGCAGCTAGCTTTGAGCATCAGTACAGGGGCTCACAGAAGTAGCAGAAAACTGCTTTACTGAACCATAGAGGACGTCTAAATTGCTCTGTCACCTTAGAATTTCACTTAAGTCAAGAATTATAACTGCTATATGCAAAAAGGAGTGCAGTTCTCTGGTACTTGGGTTTTGGTTGGCTTTTTCTTTCAAAGTTATTTCTCTGAAGCATATGGGACTAGCTCTTTCTAAATCCCATTCTCTCTCCGACACACTAATGCATTACAGAAAGTATGTTTGATTCAAAGTATCATGGGACACATAATGGAAGGGACCTTAAAAATCATGCAAGCCAATCCTTTGTTTTAAAGAGGAGACCCAGGGAGGAGGAGTTGGTACAAAATGCATCATGGAGATAACGAGCAAGCACCAGGGGTCAAAGGAGGAAGACCTCTTCAAAGGTAAAAAGAAAATCCCCCCTTTCCACTAGCAAGGCATTTGCTACCTCACAGAGAAAAATGATTTCACTTTGCCACACTCTAAGACTTCTCTGAACTACATACATGCATGCTCCTGTGGTTTTGTGCCTTTGGGTAAATATCTGATATTAAAGAATGACTTTTTATTATTACCCAAGTGGCCTGTATGGCTGTTGAAAGGGTTCCCTGAGCTTCATTCTTCCACAGCAAGCATGATGAACCCCTAACTGACCCTTTCTGAGGTGACCCAGCACATATTAATCAGCCCTAAATATCCTCCGCTAGCAGTCACAGTAGAAGGAGCCTCCCTAAACAACCAGAGAACAAGCCCCAAAAGACATCAGCTTCTTTTCCCCCTGATAATAGAGAATAGCAAGGAATCAAATGGAATTTAATGCAGACACTGAATCACAGACGAAAGAGTCCAATCAAATGCTGACAAGGAGAAACACCTAAGCAGGAACAAGAACAACAACCTGCATAAAACACCATAACCACCCTGACAGTGGAGCTTCGGATCCTCTCTGGGGAAATTCCACAGCCCATTAGTGGGACACAGAGCAGATATCCTGAAAGAATACTCTGTACCCCGCCAAGGCAAATTGATGAGACATTTTCTGAATCATCACTACTCCTGTTATTTGTGTTTCTTTCTCTTCTACGTTGTTTAGAACTCTTTTTTTTTTTAATCACAAAACTAATAAGCCACACTCCCATGTAGCTGTGAGGAGAATAAAATAAGACCACTTTATAAAACTTCTCCTTTATGCCATTTCCCTTTCAAAACTACGGAAGAACTCTTCGAAAATATGAGCTTGGCAAAGGTTAACTTGCATCTGCCTCACCCCAAGTAAAATGAAAGTTGTCGTTATTCTAGCAATAACAATGAGGAATGGATTGTAAGTGAACAGAGCACTATTGGTAATAATAATATTTATCATTCTTGCAGCTTTAACATTTTCACTGCTGCCAACCAGCCGTGCCACCATCACCTCTCACCTCATTTCCTGAAAAGTATCCTTCCTTGTCCTCGGTTTAGTCCTGGTCCTGCCACTGGATGAGGTGTTTATATGTAAATTACGCTGTTTCTCATGCTTCTACCTCATCCTCTTTTAGAAGCAAGGCCAATGTGTCTACCTTAGGCAACAATAATGACTGACCCCATCCATCCTATCTGCTATCTCATCCCCATCCTTATCTCTGGAATTGTCACAATTCCTTTCCCGTGGTTCTCTCTGCCTAGAGCACTTTTCTCTGAATCTCTGCAGTTGTCTGCCTCTCCTCACTCTGTTCTCTCTACAATGAGCCCTTCCTCAAAGTTTTTCTTTAACACCATATCCAGAGCCATCATCTCTCCTCCCCTCACTCTCCTTCCCTCACTCTGGCTTGGCCATGTCATCCTGGCGTTGGCTCTCTATCATCCTCATCACTGTCTAATTATATCTTAAATGCATCGGCTCATGTGGTTATCACTGCTACAGTCTGGATCTCAAATGTCTTTTGAAACAGCCCATTACTAGCTGTTGGGGTGTTAGGAAGTGATTGAAACCTTAGGGAATGAGGTCTAGTCAAAGAAACAACAGGTCTCAGAGAGTATGCCTCTGAAGAGGCTATTAGGACTCCATGGCTCTTTCCTCTCTTTCTCTTGCTTCTGGCACACCAGACACAACAAGTTTTGCTCACCATACATTCATCATCACAGTGTTTGGCTTTGCCATGGGCCCACATTTATAGAACCAAGGAACCATAGATGGAAAGCTCTGTAAATGTGAGTCAGCCAGGAACAGCAAGAACTGGTCTTCAAAACTCTCTCTCTCTCTCTCTCTCTCTCTCTCTCTCTCTCTCTCTCTCTCTCTCTCTCTCTCCATTTGGTACAGAATAGACATTTGGTAAACAATTGGGATGGAATTAATGAACAGGAAGAATAATGTGGTAAGTTATATACTATGCACTTTCTTCTTTGTTCACAGTATTTTTATTACCAGGCACATTCAGAAAAAAAAAGAAAAAAAGAAAGAAAGAAAGAAAAAGAAAAAATTCTACCAGATAACTATCATTCCCATTTCATTTCCTTATTCATGGAGGAAAAGGGTTCAGATGGGCAGAGTCATTTTCCCAACATCACATAGATAGTAAGTGACTGGGCCAGTATTGAAATTCTGATCTATCTGACTCGAGAGGTAGTTTTCTTTCTATTATATAATGGATACAGATGCCATTAAAATTAATACTAATAGTAGAAGCAATACGGTACTTCTCAGGGACTAGGTCTTTTACATACATTAGCTACCTGAACCCTCAGGATGAGCCAGCGACAGATATGGTTGCTTTCAGCACTTCCCATGAGTGAGGAAGTCGAAGTCAGAGCAAGTAAGTCATTTGCCCAAGTTAGAAAAGTCAGAAAGTGGGAGCGCAAAAATCAAGGCTGTGCCACTCAAACTCAGAAACTGTATTCCCAATCTCTCTGGGGCAAAAACAAAAAGAGATCATACAGATTCTTCACTGGTTCAAAACAAGGCAACTGAGGCACAAACAGCACCAACATGCTGAAGATCATAATGGAATATCCGGTCATAGGGCAATATCCTAGAGCAAAACTGCCACCCCATCCAGAGACACTCATGAGCTGCCAGATCCTAGAGGGAGCTGTGCGCTACAGTTCTGGGAGCCCAAAAGTAAAGATCAATCAAATTATTAAATTATTTATTATTAATAATTATTTAAATTATTTCAACATGTAATCTATAAGTTGACTAATTTTAATGACAGAAAGTTTTGTCTTGACAACCATTGTAGCTGTTTCACTGTCAAATACAATTCTACGTCTATGAGGATGTTTCCAGAAATGTTTAACTAAGGAGAGAAGATTTATCCAGGATGTATGCAGGAGCATCCATTGGCAAGGTTTCCAAGCTGAATACAAAGAAGACAGCAAGCAGAACCCTGGGATTCATCCCTCTCTGGCTCCAGACTGCTGAAGCATTGTGACCAGATGCCCCAGGCTCTTACCATCACGCCTTCCCCACAATGGTAAATTGTACTCTTAAACTATGACTCAAATAGACCCCTCCCCTTCCTTAACCTGCCTTTGTCATGTGGCAAAATATCAAATATATCTTTAAGATTCAAATCTAGAATATTTGTTTTAAAACAAAGATTCTGAAGAGGGAAGTTTGAGGGGAAAATGTTAATACGATTATCTGAGCTTAGGTATTGAAATATTCGCTAAGACTTGACTATTATGACAGCATGATTAGACTGTATGAGTGGGGTATTTATGCTGAAGGACCACTCTGTCTAACTAAGCACCTAGAATTTAGTGGGTATGAACACCTTTGGAACCAACCTTCAGCGTGAAAACCTTCAACCTGAGTCCCAAACAGCCTTGCCTGGGCACATGGATGGTGCCTGTGTGAAGACATTTTTCCTACTACAGAGTGGGTGGGTTAGGTGAGACCCCCTCGGAGGAAGAGGAGAAAATGGGTCACATTACATTTAAATTTCTCCAAAGTCTACCTTAGAAACATTTTGGATTTTTTGTTCCTTATCTTACTGCTCTAGCTGTGTACTTTACACACTGCTATAAGACATCGTAATTGTGTGTGAGACTGAAAACTGTGTCTTTGACTGAATCGCAAACACACAGGAAGTCTGAGAGGATTCTCAACCTGTAGGGCAGTAGTAGACACCTCGACTGAGGAGCTGGGTTCAGCTCTAAGCGAGGACCCCTCTCTACACATCTGGGAACCAAGAGATTCCGTATGCTGCATTCGGTCACATAGTTCATACTCAATGTAGGAAGCCAGCATCCCTAATATGGAATTCACTGATGCAAATAGTAGGGCTGTTCTTCTGACAAGGAGCTGTTAGCATTTATCAGGCAAAAGGGGGAGGGAGGCTACCTGAGGGATTGAAGTCTAAACCCCAACATTTTCCAAGAGAGTTAAAATTATAGGAGAGAATTTGGCTTTTCTTGGATGCAATTCTGCATACTGATTAGCCTCCTAAAGAGGCAAATTTATTCAAATCTACCTCCCTAAAACAAATGTCATCTCCCCGGGGGAGTAAGATGGTGTGGAACTATAAACAGAGCTCACCATTTCGAAATCCTTTTTCAAGAAAATTCCTCTCTCTGCTCTCCTGCATTAGAGTATTTGTAGCCTGGAAGTAGCAGAAATTCATTTAAAAAGCACTGGCCTCCCAATCTACATATACACTGTGCGATCTATAGACACACTGTATGATTGCTGTTGGGTGATCTCCCAAGAGCTCTGCTTCATGGCAAATTAACCTTAGCATTTTAATCATCAAGACCATTTCTCATCTAAGGGGGAAAGCGGTTTTTGTTTTCTTTTTTGTCTCAGTGTATTTTCCAAGCAAGCCTCAAACTTGAAATTCACCTACTACAGCCTCTCAAGTATCTTGGACTATAGGTGTATGGGTATGTATCACAATACTGGGCTTATATCAGGTTTCCTTTTAACATTTACTCTATGTCAAGTTTTACAAAGGAAGCTGACCTGACAACTCTCTCTCTCTCTCTCTCTCTCTCTCTCTCTCTACACACACACACACACACACACACACACACACACACACACACACACAATTACTACCTGGGGAGACTTGGAAATCACAAGGAACGTAAATAGAGCTGACATGGCCCTTTCCAAGCAGCTAAGAGACCTAATTACAGTTAGAATGTTGACTCTTGCAATGTGAAAGACCCAGTAGCCCAATGTTCCCATCACACTACTTGTAAGGCAGAGTTAAACCCAGGCCAACATGGAAAATACCCTTCCCTTCTGTTAAGGTAGACTGGCTTTTTTTTTTCTGAAAAGAACCAAAGAGATTGAAAAGAAGCATATTGCTTTCTTATATACTTGGGAAGAAAAGTGACTGCCATTAAAAATCATACCATTCTTTCTGACAATAGGTTTGAAGCCTATAATATGTCTCCAGTTTGCTCTAGGAAGCATCAAATTCCAATTGTAGTAGGAGTATTAAGAGTCTATATTTGAAGCCTCCAGAAATATTTAGAAAGACAGAGCTTCTTCAGCAGGAAGTCGATCTTCCTGGGAGACTCAAGTATACCTGACTTGGATCCCTGGAGAAAAGAAGAACAGCTGAGAAGTGGAAAGCAGAAGAGACACTAGCACCTACGCACAACCAAGAGGTCAGTGAGATGCCTCTGCCAAGACTCAAGTTTCCGGAAGCCAGAAAGCACATTTCCTCTCTACTACATCAGCATAGCTTCTGGACAATTTATTTCTAAATGAAGAAAAGGAAAAGGTTTTATCTAAAACACTTCCATATCTACCTCAATTTTGGCTTGCTAAAATCTTTGTATTTTACAAACCCTCAGCAAAGTATTGCCTGAATCTCCTGTCAGCCCATAACATCTCTCTTCAGATAGTCACAGTACACTGCTATCTGGGCCGTAATTTGTACACAGGTAAAATAAGGCATCTGTTTGCTTTTTTTCCTATTATTTTCTGATCCGTGATCCCATCCTTTAAGGTTTTTGGAGACCGTGGATCTCTTTCAATGTCTTGGCTTTTCTATTATGCTATACAGCAGAAAGCCTTACACAGAGGGAGTTCGAATTGCATTCCTCTGAATTAATGCTTGTGCATTTTAAAAGCCTATACCTTATCTTCCTTTTCTAGTTTTCATATAACAAGTTGATCCTTAACGCCCTATCCTTCCCCCACTACACTTGCACAAGACCTGTATGTTTCTGATATTTATTGCCAAGTGATACTTTGCCATTGCACACATTTCTTTACCATTAATCATGAAAATCTCTTCATTCGTGAACATTTTTTACCCTTTTTGAGAAGACCTATTTCTTCTCGAACTGAATGGCTATGACTTTTTATCTGCTCACCTAGTGCTACTCATCAGGGTGAACTGGATATGCTCAGTGGGAAACAAAGATAAAGGTTGGCTCACTAGATGACTTATTAATCCGCATCAGCCAAAACACTTCTGACTTCTCATTTGTAAAATGAGATTTTAAGACCGTCATCATTATTTACTAAGCATTCACTCTACCCTGGGAACATAATAAAAGAGACTGCCTTCAAAGAGCTTAAAAAACAAAGCCTCCACTTGTAGTAAAGGGGCATAGTGGGAACTCTCAGTAAGGGTCACTCCATTTGGGGTGCTCTACATATTAAAAAGACATCAGTCTCATAAGGGCTCAGATGCACAAATGATTCCTCAGAGGGAGGTTGTACCCTGATGGCAGAGAAGTGGGATTAGAGATCCCACAGTTGGAGCTTCTAATAAGAGATGGAGAGAGGAAGATAATGTCAGCCTTTAGTTCAGCATATTAGAAGTTTTATAGGGAAAAGCAGGTGCTTCTCTTTTACAGGCAGTAAGTTGTACACATCAAGACAGTCTAGGTGCATTCTCTATTCTCTATAAGAAGGATTTGTTTCCTTGACCACCACGCCAAGTGTGGTAACAACCTCCGCCCAAAACAAATCCTGCCCAGACTCTTTAAAAAGCATTTTTAGAAAACTAATTTTTACTTACTTTTTACTACAGAAAATGAAGATCTGTTCTACTCTTAGTGTCCCCCTGATACAATATAATTAAAGAACAGTACTCTATGTACAAATTTGACTTACCAAAGCATCTCAAAATAGAGAAATGATTTTTGCACTTGGCCCTCTGATCTTTATTTCTTTCTATTCTGAATGGAGAACTGTTATTGTCCTTACTATTAAAACTAGTTAATTAAACCTAAAGTAATCTCTCTCGTGTGACCAACACTAGAAAAACTATCATTAAATAATTCTAATAGGCAAATATGGTAAAAAAATATTATGTTTTAAAATTTGCAGTCCTCTATTTTCCTTTACAACCTACAGCTTGAAGAAGTATCACTCCTCTTTATTACATCATACAATGTGTTGCATAGTCATTGAACCTTGAGCTCGAGGGAAATCTGGCAATCATATTGCCTAACACATTCATTTTACAGGTGGAGGGCATGCATTTAATAGCAGTGCCAGGTCTTGTGATCCCAAACCTGGTGCGCTTACTCTGTTATTCCACGTCTTCCCTGCCTTGAAATGCTCTAAAGCAGGAATTCCTGTGCTTTATTCTCAACAAGGGGAGAGAATTGCCAATGACTACTATGATTAGATGCTCCCATATGAAAAACTAAGGACAGGCTGGAAGGGTTTCACCTTGAAGGTTTCCCTCTGTACTCAGAGCATTGCAGCCAATTGTTAATGTCCCTTAGGTGAGACAGCCTTCTGTGAGAAATCAGCTGATTCCGATGATCAAACCAAACTCCTGAGAAGATATTTGATGTCACTTTAAGCAAAGAAACTTAACTTGGGTAAATGGTGGCTTGTTGGTTATCTCTTAAATACATTGGTGTGTTTATGGGAAAACATTTAAATTAAAAATTAAAATTCTAAGAGAGTATAGCTGCTTACAAAATATATCTTTAGAATGCTTTCTCTATTTTGTCAAATATAATATGCAGCTGTGTGTAAACAAAGTTTCCAATTGCAAGTCTACATTTTTCACTTCCTTAAATAAAATACATAGTCCATGATGAAAACCATTAAAAGGAGCTATGTTTAAAAGATGCAATTTTCTATTCTGTTCTTATAACATTTTTCTCAAAATGAAACATCTTGTGTCAAACTTACAAATTAGCACTAATTTTTAAGAGGCATTTTTTGGCTGTTCAACAGTGAGATAGTTCTTGGGAAAGAAAAAAAAGGATCAGAAAGTGTAACAAAAGTAAATTAGAGTTAGTATTAAAATCTAGGGAGGGGGTAATGCATAATGCAAATGAGTTTCAGTCCTGCTTCTGTGTCTCCTTTTGCTTTAGAGTCAATGAGAAAACAGTTCCACTATTGAAAATCACGTTAACAGCTACATTTTTGTGAAAATGGTGTTCCAACTGATGATTGACTATCTTTGTGGTTATATGTTATTGACATGCATTAAATATAAACTCAGAAAGTCACATAGGGACTAGTGGAAGAAATCTCTTACACAGTAGGCCTGGTGACCTGAGTTCAACAGTCACAGCATGTTTGGTTAGAGTAGAATATTCTCTGACCTTCGCATGCATGCTGTGCATAGATGCTCATGCATACGCAAACAGGGTAAATAAATAACTATTTATAAAAGAATTTTTAAACAAAACAAGCCGGAACGCAGACAGAATATGAGCCTCTTGAATCCATCTGGGCCTGATATGTTGATGGTAGAAGTCTGATGAGCTAACCCCAGTCCTTGACTCGCAGGAGAAAGTGCTGAAGAAAAACAGCCTCAATGGATTCAGAAGTACAGGTACTTTCGGTATTAGTCAGTAGTCTCGGCAGCTCCCAGCTTTAAAATGTGCTGAGGCAAGTGAAAGAAAAAAATGAGTATTAGGTGGTGCTGGCTGGATTCCAGGAACAAATCCAGAAGGTCAGCTCCAAGGCTCTGTGGCCAGAAAACAATTCCCCAAGCACACCGTGTACAATCCCTGCTCACCGTGAGTTGGATCCATCCCTGAGCTTACACCCCATCTTAGTTACTGTTCTATTGCTGTGAAGAGACACCATGACCACAGCAATTTATAGAAGAAAGAATTTAATTGAGGATTTGCTTATCATTTTTTGAGGGTGAATCCACGACCATCATGGCAGGGACACGTGGCAGGAGGCAGGCAGGCTTAGCAAAGAACTTTTATCTGATCTGCAGGCAGTAGGCAAAGAGAGACAGACAGACAGACAGACAGAGAAAGATATATATATATATATATATATATATATATAGAGAGAGAGAGAGAGAGAGAGACATAGAGAGAGAGAGACAGAGAGAGAGACAGAGAGAGAGACAGAGAGACAGAAAGACACAGAGAGAGGCAGACAGAGATGAGCTTTTGATATCTCAAAGCCCATCACCACTGATACACCTTCTCCAACAAGGCCACACCCCCTAATCCTTCCTAAACATTTCCACAAACTCTGAAACCAAACATTCAAATATATGAGCCATTCTCATTCAAACCACCACACAACTCAATGGAGTTAACAGTATATTGTGTAGGGCTTACACACTAGTATTAAACTTCTCCCTCATGTCCTAGAATCTCTTGCTCTGTTCTGCTCCCTGGGTGAGGGTTTTATTGTCTATCTCCTTCTAGAAATTGACATATTACTATTCTCCCTGCCTTAACTTTTCCATTTTTAATCAACCATACTGGCTGTGATGTTATACACAATACTCTATGCTGAAGCATAGAGGTCAATCAACCTGGACTACATCTGTAATTTATCAGTTGAGTATTGTGGTTCACACTTGTAATCAGAGCATTGAGAGGCTGAGTCAGGAAGATTGTTATGAGTTCAAAGGCAGCCTGGTGACAGAGTGGCAATCAGGCCAGTTGTGCTATAGGGTAAAATTCTCTTGTCTGAAAACAAGCAAGTAAATGCCTGCCTCTGGAAAAAAAATCAAAGAAGGAGACATTCTGTGCTGGAGAAATGGCTCAGAGAGTAAAATTCATAAACCAGAGCACTTGAGTTCATTCTCTGGAATGCACATAAAGTGGAGGAAAGAGCTACCTCCTGAAAGCTGTCTTCTGACTTACATACAGGCACTGTGTATGTGTGTCTACCCTTTCACAAAGATACACACAGTAATGGTTTTTAAAGAGCAAAGAGATGGATCAATGGTAAAAGTTCTGGTTCTGGTTGCCAAGACTGGTAACTTGAATTTGATCCTCAGTAACCACATAATAGGAGGAGAAAAATTATTCTCAAGGGATGTTCTCTGACATCCACAGAAATGCCATAACACACAAACACACATACACACAAACAAATCAATCACTCAACTAATAAGTAAATATAAATGTTTTAATCAACCACTAATTTAGTACTATACCATTTAGGGTGTTATTATTATTATTATTATTATTATTATTATTATTATTATTACACCATCTAGGATATTATTATTATTATTATTATTATTACTACGGTAGCACCCAATTTAATCACATATTTCTGTACTAGTCAAGACAGATTTTGATAACAACAACAACAAAAAATTCAAAACTGTCAAGTAACCAACAAACGTTCATTTTTCATTGTTATTACATGTCCAATTTGGGTCAGCCTGAAGGCTCTGTCTGTTGTAATCACTCAAAGACCCAGTCTGACAGGAACTCAATTGCAGAAAAATTTTTTTCAAAGATGGTAAACCAGATAAGGATGACCAGATATCGGGTCATATGCCCTCACACTTCATTTCATTGACCACAGCAAATGACAAAGTACTCAACTCAAAGGGGATAAACAAGTATACAGTCTTACCGTTGCCTAAAAATGAAAGGCAAACATTTATGACTAAACATTTTTGAAACCGTCGTAACCCATTGTTGCTTCTATTATACTATCCATGAATCAATCTAAGGAAAAAGTTTTAATTAGCTCAAACTTCCAGAGGTTCAAAGTTAGAGGAGCAGCATCAAATCACCCTGGTGGACACCTCTTGATGTGCAACTCCATGCTGGTCAAAGCACTTGTAAGAAGATGATATGGCATCATCAGATAGGAATGCATAGAGCAACTCAGTAATCAGGCTCCCTCTCAGGATAACTTGCTGTTTTAAGGGCTCAAGCATCCCATGAAAACAGCCCCCACTAAGCCCCACCTCCTCTAATACCTCCTAACACCATCACCCTACAGAGCAAGCTGCCAACAACTGAACCAAAGGACACAGGCAAGCTCTACCCAAACCGTGGCAAGGAGAAAGAAACTTTTGTATTTCTGAAGCATAGTAACTATGTTCTAAAGATTCTACAAAAAAAAATGAGAGCTATTTTCTTCAGTATAATTTTTACTTTCAAATGCCATAAAAAAAAACTGAGAAAGTTATGTTTTTATTTCTTAGCTTAGTCTGATTTTGAACACTATTTGAACTGAATGTACCATAGTCCGTGTAGTAAAGTCTATTGTAGTGGACTGACCTTGGGAAGGACATCATGGGCTCTGATGGCTGAGTGTCCAAAGCTGTGTATAATCCCTTCCCTATAACATGGAAGACCCGCACCATGCCTGTGCGTAATGTAATATATGGAAACAAGCTAACGCCAGATACTCATGTGCTGTCCTTGATTAATATTTGAATGTCAGAACTGTGGGTACTCTCTGAGATAATGACAGGGTTTAAATAACAGCTAGTGAGAAACAGAGACCCTCAGTCATAGAACCTCAAGCAAATAACTTCTTTGCACAGACTTAGTGATTTTTTTATAGTGTCTATTTATTGGATACGTTGTTTCTTTACATTTCAAATGTTATCCCTTTTCCGTGCTTCCCCTCTGGAAGCTCCGTATCCCATCCCCCCTCTCTCTGCTTCTGTGAGGGTGCTCCCCCTCCCACCCACCCACTCCTGCCTCTCTGCCCTGACATTTCCCTATGCTGGGGCATCAAGCTTTCCCAGGACCAAGGGCCATCCTTTGCTACATATGCGGCTGGAGCCAAGGGTCCCGGCATGTGTACTCTTTGGTTGTTGGTTTAGTCCCTGGGAACTCTGGCGGGTCTAGTTGGTTGATATTGATGTTCTTCCTGTGGGTTCCAGACCCCTTCAGCTCCTTCAGTCCTTTCGCTAACTTCTCCACTGAGGACATCGTGCTCAGGTCAATGGTTGGCTGGCATACCCCTCTGTATTCGTCAAGTTCTGGCAGTGCCTCTCAGGAGACAGCTATAATAGGCTCCTGTCAGCAAAAGTATCTGAGTTTGTGTCTGTATATGGAATGGATCCCCAGGGTCGGTGGGGCAGTCTCTGGATAGTCTTTCCTTCGGTCTCTGTTCCACACTTTGTCTCTGTATTTCCTCCCTTGAGTATTTTATTTCCCCTTCTAAGAAGATTGAAGCATCCACATTTCCGTTTTCCTTCTTCTTGAGCTTCATGTGGTTTGGGAATTGTATCTTGGATATTCCAAGCTTCCGGGCCTCCAAATTAAAATGCAGCCTGAGTCAATCTTTTGATCAAAATCTTGTAAAATATTAAGATGAACTGTGTTTAAAACTCCATTTCCCCAAAACTGCGTAAATAAAAGGTGGTAAATTGTTATGTTTTATTGCTCTACTGCAAAAAATAAAAATAAAAAATAGAAAAACACATCTGCTTCTTACAGTTCATCATCGTCTTATTTATCTTTTGCATGACTTTCATCAATTTTTATTTGAAACCTTGATTTGGGAATATAAATTTACTGAAAAGTTGCAAGGCTGATATGCAAGAAAGGTCCAATACTGGGCCTTCTAGACATCTCAGCAGGACAAGGCACTTGCTAGCAAACCCAAAAACCTGAGTTTGATTCCCTGACCTACAAAGAAGAAAGAGAACTGGTCCCTAAACTGCACACGTGCACACACACACACACACACACACACACACACACACACACACACACACAGCGGCATGTGTATGTACACACACGAACAAACAAACACTAATAAATCGATGCAATTAGCAGAAGGGGAGCACTCATATACCCCACCCATCAGTTACTCACCTATGCCAATAACTTTACCATCTACTCTTTTGCATATGAAAGTTTTCTGAACCATTTGACAATTGGCTGGAAAAATATTTTTTTAACCTAAACATCTTATGTCCCAAGACATGGCATTTTCTGGCAGTGTGGTCTAATTATTTAAAATGAAGATAAATGTTTTATTTTCTAATCCACAGTTACTATTCAAGTGTCACCAACTGTGCTAATAAAATAGGTTACATCCAGCTCCTTTTTACCTCTTTGATCTAAAATACAAATTAAACTCATGCCATTTCAGTTAGCTTTGTTCTGTGCTCCATAATTGTTTCTAAACATATCACCAGAATTCTTGGCTTCACATTTTAAAGCACAGGAACAGGGTTGATTCGGGGTTTCTTTGTGATGGGATGCAATTGTGGAAAACACCACGGAGGTGCCCTGTGTCTGGTCCATGGTACCATTTAGAAGGCATGCAGACTCTGCCTGAGGATTATACCATAATGCCATGAACACTTAGTGAAAATTTTCCTGCCAACCTTTTTGTTTAGTCCTATTGGTTAGATATCTAGGAACTTTATTTCTCAATCATAGGACATATGGATGCTTAACCTGATAAGAAACTACAAAGACTTTTCAAATGGTCCTTTGTACTAAGTTCTTCACACCTCACCAACCATAAGGTGTGTTCAAACTGTGGCCCATAGGCCACTTGGGATAACATGTAGCCTAAGATAGCTATCAATAGGGCTCAAAACAAAGTCATGAACTTACTTAAAACATTGATTTTTTTTTCTTTTTTTATGATTTGTATTTAGAACTTAATTGTAAACTTCTTATTTTCATGTCAGTTTGAATAGTTCTGTCTTGGTGGTAAGCACCATTGAATGCTCAAATATGCATGTTGGCCATTATTATGCATCTGTTTGAGTTCTCTGAGTCATAAAAAAAAAATCATATTTCCTGTGTAGAAATTCTTAATCAAATGCATTCCACAATGACTTTCTCCAAATCCATGACGTTTCTACTCATTGTTGAGATAATCACTTGATGAGCAAGAAATCTCAATTTTAACAAAGTCTGATGTATCACCTTTTAGTTTTCTTTATGATAATCATTTTCAGTATTTTTATTAAATTTTGCTAGAAAGAATATAGCTTTTGAACTCTCTTAAATTATTTCCTAATAAGTAAGAGTAGTAATAATTTTTAGAACATGCTTATAGATTTAGATTCTCATATGCCATTTAGCCTTTTTTTTTCTTTGCAGTAGATTTAAAACAAGCTTGCTTAAACTCTCAAAGGTGTTTGGTAATGTATGATGGCATGAGAAAAATGTCAGATCTGGACGAAAAGGGAGTGTCACAGGCTCAAAGTTCTAGTGATGGGGATGCTACCAATACCCTATGCAGGACAATCTTGACAATAAAATATCAATGGTGTCAAGACTGAGAGACTGAATTATAAAGTAGGGCCAGCAACAGAGGCAGTGATTTTTGTATTAGACGGCAACAAAGAGAATTCCATATTTGTGCCAACAAAAAGTGAATAACGACTTGACCTCTGTGCAAGTGCCTAGGTTAGTATGGAGCCCCTGGGACTTTCTGAGTCAAAGGAATCTAAACCAACATATAAGAGAGAGAGAGAGAGAGAGAGAGAGAGAGAGAGAGAGAGAGAGAGAGAGAGAACAAGTTTGCCTATTATAAAAGGAGTCACATTAGTGAAGGGTTACTGATCAAGCTAAATTAAAACAAATCAGTGACATTTTTCTCTCCATTATGTGCACAAATCTCCCATAAAAATCAATGAAAGCCACATCTGTGCAACTGAGATCCAAATGCAGCTAATTCCAGCTCTAACTCGTCAACCCTTCCAGGGCTCATAAACCCCACAATCGTTGCTCAGGAACAGGGGGACCCTAAGATGAATTCAGCAGCTCAAGCCAAATCCTGGATGAATCGTCCAGATCATTCTGCTGTCTGGTTTATTAGGCAGCTGAGGAATCGGAAGGTTCTGGATGCAATCACAGCTGGAGCAGAGCGTAAGGGAATAGTCCTGAATCAAAGGAAAAGGTACTATGGTTAAAAAAAAAAAAAAAAGCAGGTAGTAGGTTGTGTCTCCCAATTACAAAGGCAGCCAATACTGACTGGATGGAGGGAAAGATGAGGGACAGAGGGAAAGAGGGAGTGGGGAGGGAAAGAAGGAAGGAAAGAAAAAGGGAGGGAAGGAGAGAAGGAGCTATAAATCCAGAAATCATTATTTATAAGCAGTATAACAGATTTAAGTACAATTTGTCTGCATGATTCTGTCAATTTACTTGGGATCTACTGTTATATACAGTTATGTACACTGGGCCCATGTGTTTATAAAATCCTTTGAAATAGTTTCCATGTGTAGCTATTATGGCTTGGGGATGACTTCCTTGATCTTGCTGAGAGATCGGTCTCAGTGCTGCTGAGAAATGATGAGCTCTTCAAGATGTGGAACCTGATGGAAGATGGTCAGGTCATCGGGATACTGCCTTAGAAGGGCTTCAACAAGTGTTTACTAGACAAGAGTTAGCTGCTATACAAGGAGCTTGTCCACCCAATAACTGCTGATGTCTGATTTTGTGAAGAGATCTTTGCCTCCCACGTATGTAGCTCACCACTGTGCCCTCTGCATACGCCACTAGCCTCACGTTCTTGAACCATCAGATGCTAAATGAACCTTATTTCATTGTAGCATTAGCTTACATCTCAAATTATAATTATGCAAGCAAATACAGCACTTAGTCAGGAGGTTTTGCTGCAATTTTTACCATTCCAATTTTATTTCATGTTGAGTGTCTGGTTACAATTTAGGTTTTGGATCACACAATAGTAATTTTATGTAAGAGGAACTATTCCTCTTCTTTTATTGTCATAGACTATAACATACAAGGCAGAGTTGTAGAATCATGATTTTTACTGTTTTAATATCCATTATAAATGGTAATATTACCAACATAGCTTATTCGGATCATAATACTCACCCTATTGAAGCATGCTTTAAACTATACTAATGGTAGTATTATGATGTGTATTTATTTCTTCTCCTTCTCTGAAGGAAGCAACAAGAGAAAAAACCTAATAGACAAACATATTAGGAATAACGTAGTCTTCAATTGATAATAACCCAAATGTTTTCCCATAAAATATCAAGGAAACAATAAATCATAAAGACATCGAAAATACTTATCTAAAGTGATAAATCTTACTTATTAAGGTAATAGCTCCTAAAAGTTTCACATAAAAATGTTTTTAAAAAAGTAAAAGCATATTTAAAGGTATGAAGTCAAATACAACACATTTAAACCTATTTTTCTTTTTTAGTCTTTAAGGTAGCATACAAGATAATGGATTTTATTATAGCATTTTTATATGTGTTTCATTCTTATTTATGTCTCTCTCCCAGGTTCCTGGCACCCCTTGATGCTCCTTTCCCTCTTCCCAAAGCTTCTTTCTGTCCTTTGTCACATGTATTTTAACATACTTTTTCTCCAATCCTCTTAAAATGTCTTCTTCACTCTCATGCTCTCCTTTTCAGTTCCATGTCTTTTTACACACACACACACACACACACACACACACACACACACACACACACACACACAGTTAAAACCTAGAGGCAACTCAGTCAGTAAAGCACCAGCTTACTACACAAGCTTGAGGAGCTCAGTTTGGGCTGGGTAGAAATAAGGTGATCCCCAGAGCTCATTGGTCAGTCATCCTAGCCAATCCATGAGCATCAGAAACAGTGAGATACCCTATCTCAAAAGATAAGGCACAAAGTGATCAAGAAAAATACTCAACATTGACTCCTAGCTTTCACACACATACATACTTGCAGGTATTGATATGTGCACAAATACACACACACACACACACACACACACACACACTACAGATACGCATACATGCATGATAAACTAGAATCCAGTTTTTCACAAATGTTGTGACTTCATGTACAAAATTCTATTGTGTATATAAACATCATTTTCCTTACCTGTTCAGATGTTAATGGACATCTAGGGTGGATCCATTTCATAAAGACTATGAATACTTCAATGAAGATAGCTATACAAATACCTCATAGCTAGGACAATATATCTGAGGTAGGACTTACAGCCCTTTGCATGTACACAAAGGAGTGATATGGCTTGCTCATATGAAAGTTTGACTTGCAGAATTTTGAGGAACTTTCATCCAGATTTTTATAGTGGCTATACCAGCTTACGTTCCCACCAACAATGAATGAATCAGTGATTTTCAGCCTTCCTAATACTGCAACCCTTTAATTGCAGTTTCTCATGTTGTAGTGACCCTCAGTCATAAAACTATTTTGTTATACTTCATAACTGTAATTGTGCTATTGCTATGGATTATAATGTAAGAATCTAACATTCTGGATATCAGATAGGTGACTCCCAACAGGATGGTGACCCACAGGTTGAGAATCACTGGAATAAATGGTCCTCTTTCCCCACATCCTTGCCAGCATTTGTTGTCATTTATTTTCTTGATATTAGCCATTATAGCTAAAGTAAGACAATGCCTCAAAGTAGTTTTAATCTGCATTTCAATTATGGCTAAGGATGTTGAACACTTTTTGAGATATGTATTAAGTAAAATCTTTTAAAATCTTCATAGATATAGAGAAACACATAAAAATCATCATTTATCTTCTATCTGTTATCTTGTACTTACTTTAATCATCATGAATTGGCCCAACCACAAACATGGTTAATGTGTAGATTTGAGATGGGTCAGTGGGCATCAAAACAGACATTGATGATCAGGAAGCAAGTTAAGGAAGCAAGCAATCTTTGAAGGATTGAGGCTGAGTGCTTTTGCAGCATCGATCCCAGGAATAACTAGCATGTAGACCAGGGATTCACAGCCTATATAACCCTTTGATCGGGATCACATAAGACAATTGGCAAGCACAGATATTTATATTACAACACATAACAGCAACAAAATTACAGCTATGTAGTAGCGACAAGAATAATTTTATGGGTCACCACAACATGAGGATGCATATTAAGTGGGTGCAGACGAAGGAAGGTTGAGAAGCACTGATGTAGATTACTGTTCTTTGTCTCCTACATGTTTTTCTATGTTAACTACATTACCGTGGCTTGAGAAATGTAGGAAAGGACAACAGATTTGAAAGGACAAAGCCGAAAATAAAAAGACAGCCTAGAGGATGGGGAAAAAAATGCTCCAACTCCACATCTCCTAGAGGACTAATATATAAAATATATTTAAAAACTCATGAAAGTAGACATAACAAACCAAATAATCCAATTTAAAAAAAAAAAACAGGGTAAAGGTTTAAAATTAGAGTTCTTTATAGATGAATCTCAAATGGCCAAAAAACACTTACAGAAATGTTCAACATCCTTAGCCATCAGGGAAATGCAAATCAAAACCACTTTTCCGCCTTACACCTGTCAGAAGGGCTAAGACCAAAACACAAGTGACAGCATCTGCTGGCAAGGATGCAGAGCAAGGGGAATATTCCTCTACTGCTGGTGAAAGTACAAACTTGTATACCCACTACGGGAATCAATATGATGGTTCCTCAGAAAATCTGGAATCAATTTACCTCAAGACCCAGCTATACCACTCTTGGACATATACCCAGAAGATGTTCTATCCTACCACAAGAACATTTGTTCAGCTATGTTCATAGTAGCTTTATTCATAACAGATAGAAATTAGAAGCAACGTAGTTGTTCCTCAACAGAAAAATGTGTAAAGGGAATGTGGTACATCTACACAATGGAGTATTACTCAGTTGTTTTAAAAAAATGACATCATAAAATTTGCAGGCAAATTGATGGAACAGGAAAAGATAATACTGAGTGAGGCAATCCAAACCCAAAAGACAAACATGGTATGCATGCATTTATAAGTGGATATTAACTGTTAAGTAAAGGATAACCATGCTATAATCCACAGACCCAGGGAGGCTAAGTAACAAGGAGAGCTCCAGAGCGTATGTATGGACCTCCCTGAGAAGGAGAAATAGAATATATTTTGCATATGGACTGGGAGCAAGTGGGGATGGAAACAGAAGGGGTTAGGTAGAGGAGTGAAAAACAGAAAGAAAGAGAGAAGGGAGGGAGAGGGAAAGGATGGAGAGAGAGAGAGAGAGAGAGGGGGAGAGAGAGAGAGAGAGAGAGAGAATACTGAGAGAACTGAATGGAATTGGAGGGCATGTGGCAACAGTGTGGAAACCTAGTGCAGTGGAATTTCCTGGAATCTCTGAGGGGACCCTAGCAGGGACTCCTAATAGTGTAAGGTGTGAAGCGTGAACCAGCCTCTTCAGTAACCAAGCAAGGCTTCCAGTGGTGAAACTAAGACACCAACCCAATTGCAAAACCTTTGACCTAGGGTAGATTTCAAACACAACCAGGAAAAAGAAGTTAAAGGATTCTTAATGACATTCTGCTCTACTCATAGATAAGCACCCAATCCATTCATCATCATAGAGGCCAGAAGGACATGGGAGCAGATACAATGACCCATAGCCAAACGCTAGGCAGAGAGAGAGCCCAAGTTAGAGATCTCTACTGGGTCTCCCCCATTGGGAGCCCTACAAAGAGGGGGAAGAAAAAATGTGGGAGCCAGATGGGTTGGGGACACTAGAAGAACATGGTCCACAAAATCATATAAGCATGGCTCATTGGGACTCACAGGGACTGAAGAGGCAATCACAGAGCCTCCGTGAGTCTGTGCTAGGTTGTCTGCATGTATGTTATGGTTGTTAGATTGGTGTTTTATTTTATAAGACTCTTAGCAGTGGGAGAGAGAGAGCCTCTGATTTTTTTCATCTTCTCTTAAGATCCTTTTCTTCATTCTGGGTCATCTCAACCACCCTTAATATGATGGTTTGTGCTTAGTCTTATCGTATTTTGTCATGCCACACTCAGTGGATATCCCCGAGAGGTCTGTTCTTTTCTAAAAGGAAATAGAAGAAGAATGGATTCTGGGAGCAAGGGCAACAAGGTAACTAGGAGAAGTGTAGCGAGGGGAGACCACAGTTGGGATATATTGTATGAGAGAGGAATAATTTTTTTAAAATAACTACTAGCTCTGATCTAAATAACTAACTGGGTAGACAAGTTTGTATCAGTAGTAAGAAAAAAGGCTGGGTAGATATGTGTGTAGAGTCAGAAATCCATAGTTTTCTTGGGGATTTGTAAATGTGAGCCTTATGTAAAAAAATCTAAGTGGACTGATAACTTTGGAACTTGAAGGTTTGGTGCTAGAAATACTCATCTGAGAGTCATCAGTATCCAGATGTTTTTGGATCCAGCAGAATAGAACAAATCTGGGAAAACAGTGAAAGAAAAAGGTCAAGGCTGACACCTTAAGACTGTTACATTTTGTAGCTGACAAAGAAATGCAGGTGGGGCAGGAGTTAAAGGGGAAAGTCCTTAGAGAAATAGTAAGAAAAATAGAAGAAAACAAGAAGTGTGTGGTATCCTGGAAACCAGGAAAGCTTCCTTAAGTTTGAACTCACTCGAAGTCCTTTGTAATGGACAATTATTCGTCTCTAATAAAATAAGAGTTAAAAGTACAGAAACAATTCCTGCTCCTCTGCAACAGGGCTCCACAACAATTTGAAAACCTTACAATGGACAGTTGAGGACAAGTCTCATAATTTGATCTGTGATGTACACTCTTTCCAAATCTGAGAAGAAATATGCAAAATCATTTTCCAGAATTCTGAACATTACTGAGATAGGCTATAATAGAGGCAATAAAAAAGAAATCATCACATAAATGCCAAGACTCATTACTACATATGAAATAAATCCCCTATGTGGCTACAAAGATATGGAAAACTCAATGTGCAACTTTAGCAATTAGTCTGTGAAGATTGATACAAAATTAATAAAAGAGATTGATAGCATTGTGGCTGAAAGCTATACTAGTGTGATTATTGGGTAATGAAAGCATGTTTGAATGTCTTATTATAGAAGATGTAAATGAAGTCATTTCATGAAGTACTAACTGAAAAGTAACGTGCAAAAGGAAGCAGAGCTCTTTTGTTGGTGGTTTAGTCCCTGGGAGCTCTTAGGGCTCTGGTTAGTTGATATTGTTGTTCTTCCTGAAGGGTTGTAAACCCCTTCAGTTCCTTCAGTCCTTCCCCTAGCTCTTTCATGGGGATCTCTGGGTTCCCCATGATGGTTGGCTCTGTATTGGTATCTGTCTTAGTCAGCTGCCGGCAGAGCCTCTCAGAAGACATCTATACCAGGCTCCTGTCAGCAAGCACTTCTTGGCATCGGCAATAGTGACTGAGTTTGGTTTCTGCAGATGGAATGGATCATATGGTGGAGCAGTCTCTGGATAGCCTTTCCTTCGGGAAGAGGAAGAGGAAGAGGGATGAGATGGAGAGTTTTCGGAAGGGAGACTGGAAAGGCAGACAACATTTGACATGTAAGTAAAATAATGAAAAAAGTAAAGGAAGCAGAGCTGTGTTAGTGTCTGTACCTGTAATCTTCACACTCAACAGCCTGAGGTAACAAGTTAAAGGTCAGCCTAGGCTACATAGCAGACTCCAGGCTATCCTGAGTTATGTAGTGAGACCAGTTCTCAAAACCTTAAGACAAAAAAGAAAACAGTAAAACACAAAGAGAATTTCTTTGAGAGTCTGAACAAGACTTAGTCTGCTAGGTAAGTTTCCACAATTCTACACAAAACCTTATATTGATAGGTATGATAGATTAAGTGGGGCAATTTCAAGTGTTGTCAAGGAATTTTATTATTATTCACAATTTTCATAGCTAAAACCATTAAAAATTATATCTTCACGTTGTTCAGCATCATTTTTCCCAAAGCAGATTCTTCCATATTTATTTATATCTCACTCTACTCAGAATACAAAGAACTAATGTTTAAAATTTTATGGAGTACAATAAATAACTTAAGAATAAAAATGAGTGGAAATTAAGAATAAGAAAACAGCATTTCCTCTAGAAAATCTTAACCATTCTATTTATTATATACATGTCTAAGTGTGATCACAAACTGGGTTTCTATTTCCAAATAATCAACACAAAAAGAAAGAAAGAAAATCATAAGATTTGTAGTCTCAATTAAAAAACATTTCAGAAAATACTCCTTATCATAATTTCATTATGCCCTTTAAATTGATGTGTCTACAACTATAAAATCCAAACATGATATGTACTCATTTATAAGTGGACATTAGCTATTATGTAAAGGATTACCATACTATAATCCACAGACCCAGAGAAGCTAAGTAACAAGGAGAGATTAAGGTAGCTGCATAGATCTCCCTGGGAGGGGAAATAGAATAGATTTTTGAGGGTGACCAGAAGCTGGCAGAGATGGAATCAGGAGGAATCAGTCAGGGGCCATGAAGAGAGAGAATAGAAGAGATGACTCAGATTAGGGGGAATCTGGGGGGGGTAATGTGAAAACCTAGTACAATGGAACCTACAAGGGTGACCCTAGTGAGGACTTGTAGTAATGGGAGATACAGAAACTGAGCTGACCATCTTCTGTAACTAGACAAAGCTTCCAATGGTGAGACTGTGTCAAAAACTTCAGTTACAAAACCTTCAACTTACAACCTGTCCTGTCTGCAAGATATACTACCTTAATGGTGGCTCAGAATCTGTGGGAGTGGTCAACCAATGAGTGGTTTGACCTGAGGCCCACCCCACACACGAGAGGGAGCCAATGTCTGACACCAGACATTGGATAAAACCAAACCTCAAAATAAAATTATTCCTTATAATAATCTGTTATACTCACTGTATTGGCTTGAATAAAAAATGGTCTCATAAGCTCATAGGGAGTGGCCCCATTAGGAGGTGTGGCCTTTTGTAGTTGGTGTCGCATTTAGTGGGAGGAAGTATATCACTGGGGGTGGGCTTTGATATCTCAGATGCTCAAGCCAGGCCCAATGCAACAAACTCTCTTCCTACTATCTGTAAACCCAGAAGCAGGACTCTCAGCTACCTCTCCAGCACTATGTCTGTCTGTGTCACCATGCTTCCCATCATGACAATAATAGACTAAACCTCAGAACTGTGAGTCAGCCCCAATTAAATGCTTTCCTTTATAAGAGTTGCCATGGTAATGGTGGCTCTTCACTGAGACACTCATAGATCAGTGCCTAAGGGCTCATGGAGACTTACACAGACTGAAGCTGCAATCATAGAACCTGCATGGGTCTGCACTAAGTCCTCTGCAGCTACCGTACGTATGACTATTAGCTTCGTGTTCTTGTGGGATGCCTAAAAGTGGGAGTCAGGGGGCAATGTATGTCTCTGACTCATTCGCCTGCTCTTGGGACCCTTGATCTCCTATTGGGTTGCCTTGTCTAGCTTTGATATGAGAATTTGTGCCTTGGCATATTGTATTTTGTCATGCCATGTTCTGCAGATATCTCTGGAATGCCTGCTCTTTTCTAGAGGGAAACGAAGAAAAAGTAGATCTGGGGAAGAAGGGGGGAGGACTGGGAAAGGTGGAGGGAGGGGAAACTGGCGTCAGGATTCATTGTAAACAATGAAAAAATGTAAATTTTATTGTTTTGCTGAATAATGTTGCAATGACATTAAAAAAAAAAAAGGAAAAACACAGGCAGAGAGAGCTATAGAGAGCAAGAAGCCAGTAGCAGCACCCCTCCATGGCCTCTATATCACCAGCTCCAGTGCTGGCCTTGTTTGCGTTCCTGTGATGACTTGTCAGTGATGCATTGTGATATAGAAGTGTATACCAAATAAACCCTTTCCTCTCCAAGTTGGTTTAGCCATCACCATCACAGCAATAGCAGCCATAACCAAGCCAGAGTGCTTACTATCAAGCTCACTGCACAGTGCTATACCCAGCACCACCACAAACAAACAAGAGATGAGACCGCCTTCCTTACACTTTTAGCTTGTATATACACACTAGGCACAAAATAGACAATGATTAAAATCTGGTTCTTTACTGAATGCCTAGTGAATATTACAATTTTAGGTTAAAGAGGGGAAAAGGGTGTCCAGAAAAGTCAGAAGAGGAAGTCTGAAAGAGAGCTCAACCAGTGAGAGGGTTGTCATCAAGCCTGATGTACCAAGTTTGATCCTCAGAACATACAGAAACACATATTTTGGAAGGATAGAACAGGCTTCTCCAATTTCCACATAGGCATTATGACATTTTATGACACACACACATACAATAAATAAATGTTTGAAAACTAATTTTTAAGTCGGAACAGAACTCAGTCTGAGGGGGTAGTTTTGAACCTATAAGATGAACAGTTGTAATCCAAAGCTGTGTTAAAGCTTACGGCCACTTCCATCTTGACTGCTATGGTGCCTTATTATTGCTCTGAGCACAGGGATAATGGATGCTTTGACACATCCAGCAAGTTGAGAAAAGAAAACTGAGAAAGGTGGTGGAGACCTATAAATTTATATTACCAAAGGCAATAAGAGACACAGAGCATCTGTGCATACATTTCAGCATTGTCCCTTCTGGTGGCTGCCAACTCCTAGGCCAGGGGATGTAGCCTCACCTTTTAGACTATGGTCCAGCTTCGAGGTTGAAAATAATCGAGAAATTATGATCTAAAAACTAAGCCTTTAAATATCGGAGTCTGTAAAAATCTCATTTTAACCTGGAAAATTTTCTGTTTTCTCACTTTCAGGGACAAAAGAAAAGGAAACACCAGGCTTATATTATTTAGAACAAAGAATCACACTTTTTTTTTCTAAATGTCAGCAGATACTTTTCTAGTCAACCCTGAAAGAGTAACGCAGCAACCTTGAAAAAAGGGAAGGACTGGAGAACAGAAGCCCAGCTTGACCCACCTACATTTATCTCTATTAGCTTTAATGTGCAAAGCGGTACTGAAAAGCAACAATAGATTTTCTGCATCCTGTTGTCTTGAGTGTAGGAAGGGAGAAAATTGTAATCTCTGGTAGAGTATTCCAATTCGCATGTTGTGTATGCTATTTGGAGATGTGAAACATTTAAAATTACCATCTTCAAAAGCTCCACTGGTGTTTCTACATTCAAAGGGGGAGAATTTTATGTGAAAATGACCTCGACTGTTTCAAGGACGGTGAATGAGGAGGATGAGTTTGCTCTTGAGGCAAACTTGGAAAACGCCATGTAAACTTGCAGATGTGTCTTGGTCTCTGCCGTTCTCTCCTTCCTTCCACATCTCATACATGTTCTATATTGTCCTTTACTTCTGGCCTCCCCTCCGTTCCCTAGAACTTGTAAAGGAATTTGGATGACACACAGAATGCAGGATGGAAGACAGGATTTGTTACATTACATAACACGAGGCAACCTCAAGTGTAGGAGCAGGGTAGAAGTCAGGGTTTATTATGTAACACGAGGCAATCTCAAATGTCAGAGTAACTAACAACCACAGGGCCGTTATGGAGAAAAACAGTCTCATGGGTGAAAGTAGACCATGGCCAGAGTTCATCCTTCTGGCCCAGATGTTAAATAGGTTATCTAGTATCTGCTCAAGTCTCAGGAACAGACGGCTGTGCGAGGGCCATGTGTTCTGCTGTCCAGGTGACTGGACAATGTTAAAGCCTCCTGCTAGACAATAATTATGTCTCCACCTAGGATCAGAGCTTATTTTTCTGACTATAAATACATATGTGACATATATATACATACATATATATGTGTGTGCGTATGTATGTAAATTGAAAATAATTAAAGAAATCAAAATATATTATATAAATCTAGTTATAATAGTCATGCCTTCCCAAGAAAACAATATGCTTCTCTTCATTGGCTCCATTGCACCCCTGTGCACTTTCCTCCTTCCGGATCATCTGCTGTTCTCCATTCATCTTAAAGGCATGGGGGAGGGGGCAACTGTGATTCCCCTTCCTTTCATGTGGTGTTTTAATTCTAATGAGGAGCAATTTGGACATTTTCCCTTCCTTTGAACTGATGTGTTAAGAAGGAACAAGAGGTAAAGCCTGAAGCTCTCTGTGAAGGGAAGGGTCCACCCTCATTGACCTCTGAGCAAGCATATGTCTCACTAGCTACTCAACACTACCTACACAAGAGAAACACAAAAAAGCAGAAGTTTGCTGAGGAATCAAAGGTATCTGCATTGCTATAACCTCCTTGCCTGCTCTGCCCAGCTGTATTAGTCGGATGATGCTATCTCTTGAATTTATGTGCCTGTTTCTAAAGTTCTTTCTGTGCCCTCCTGGTCCTCTTCTGCTAATCCTAGGAAACATTTGCACCTGAAAACTGGACCCTGCAGGGTCCCACATGTTCTATGTTGAGCCTCCAGCCTTACTCTTGGCACCAAGAAGCATGATTTAAGACTAGCATGACAATTGCAGGCTAGAACTTCAGTGACCCTGAACTTCAGCTATCTTGGAAACTAAGCCACAAAGAATATGCTCAAGGGGAAAGTCCTATTATAAAGACGTACGGCAGAGGGTCTCAGGCTTACCAAATTCTGACTGTGACTCTTCCTCTGGCTCCCACTACTGTCTGTAGGAGAGCAAGGGCAAGATATTGGGCAGCAGGGAAGAAGAATGCTAAATGCTAATCCACTTTATTTAAGGAAGCAAGGGATTTATAGTGCCCTGGGTTCAATCCAGGACCATGTTTGTTTGTCATTCCAGTCTGGACTGCACCAGCCGAAACATCTTCTCTCCTGTATCCATTCTCCATTCACTTCTTTTGTTAGCTTAGTTTTGTTCAGGAGGACTTTCTGTTTGTTCCGATTGGAGGAGGGGATATTGTTTTAGCTTAGTTTGGTTTGTTTTAGTTTGGTTTGATTTTTGAGACAAGGGTATCATTGTATAATCCCAGCTGGCCAGGACCTGGCTGTGTAGATCAGGCAGGACCGGAGGTCACCTGCTTCTACTCACCAAGTGCTAGGATGAAAGGTCAACTCACTTCAGTATTCCCTCCCCCCCCCAACATTTTATTCTTTGTGAATTTCACATCATGCACCCCAATCACAACCGTCTCCTCATTTCTACATATCTGCCCTCCACCCTTGCAACGTCCCCCAGGAAAGAAGACAAAGTAGGAAAGAAAACATTCTTGTCATGAAACTATAGTGTGTCACTTGCAAATGTTCATTGCAATGAGTCTGTTTCAAGGCCTCTGACTTCTGTTACATTATTGATACTGGATCTTCATGGATACTCCTCATGAATATCTTGTTGCCCTGTGTCATGGAGATCCTGAGGCTTTGGATCTATAGGACCAGCTCCTTCACTTGCTCCTCCAGCAGAGCATAGATGGGGTAGATGTTAAGGAGCAGATCATATACGGGGTAGATGATGAGGTGGGCCAACTCAGAGTCCTGGATCTGTGCTTGAGATGTGGCTGAGTTAGTCAACTTGCCAGTTCCCCTGTGCTTGCACCACCAGAGTAAGCTCTCTAGTACTGCCCCAGCTAGCTCACCCAGTGCTGCAGCCAGCAAGGGGCAGGGGCAGCTCTTCTGCCCTCATGTCCTGGGCCTGGCTCGCCTATGCCTTTAATACCAAAGTCTGTTCTACTATGCTGCCCAGGTATGGGCCAGGGCCAGCTCTCCTGAGTGTAGTGGCCAGTAAGAAGCGAGGCCATCATAGCACAGTGCCTTAGGTAGCAGTCCAGATGAGGAATATCTGCATGGCCTTTGTTGGTAACATAAACCTGGGACATCAACACAGACCATGGTTGCCATAGGACCAAGAATCCAGACAGGCTTGGATGTTCCTGTGGCCCTGGGTAGCAGTGCAGCCCACTCAGATTAGCATGTCCCTCTCCCACCCCCAGGCAGCACAGATGCCAGATAGCCACATGATCTCCGTTGGCAGCTGAGACTACAGGTATCCACTTGGCCTTTGGTGGTAACTCGGGCCTCAGACATTTCCACAGACAGGAACATGGACCAAGACATGGCCCTTGGCAGCAGTCTGGGCCTCATCGCCATCATGTCTTCCATTTCACCTTTCTCCACAGTATTCTAACCGTCCAGATTCGCTTACCCATCTATCCCTCCCTGCCACACTCCAACGTTCCCATCTCCCCTCCATTACACATTTATTCATCATAACAGTGCCCATGGCAGGTGTTTGGATATCTTTCTTGTGTATTTTTTGGATCACTCCAGAAGGTAGGAACAAGGCAGACACTTGAGTCCTTGTTATTCTTTTAAATTTTATGAAGATTAAATCTTTTCTTTCTCAATGAGGCTTATAAAAATGATGCATATTCTTAGAATGCATGATTAACTATAAAGCTTTACTCCAAAATGTAAGTGAAAACTGTGACCAAGATGGCACCAGGTTAATATGGTTAGAAACTAAGAAATTGAAAATCCAGGCCTGAGCACCCCTTTTCCAGCTTCACTTCCTGTGTCCATATTTATGTACCCATTTTAAGGAAAGTGAAAATGTTAAAATTACCCTTTCTTAAAATTTGAAATACTGTGTGAAAAGAAACAAAAACAAAAGGAAGGTCTGCCCATCATTAAGATGCAGAATGTGTGAAAGACAGCTACAGAGTAGAGCATCAAATGAGGGGAAGGTAGGGAGGCAAGACTTTAAGGAAATGCTGATTCTTTCAGGCAGAGAATGGTTATGTTTATAGAATTACTTCTGTTCTTCCTTATTTAGCTCCCTTTAATCTACTCAGTTCCATAATACTTGGTCAAGAGAATCAGATATGAGTTACGCCTTAGATGTTAAATGAACACATGGCTTTCTAAATCCCCCCAAAGCTCATTAATATTATGGACTCATTATGATATATTTATGTGTAATATGTATACAAAAAGCAGTAGTAATAGTTAAGAAAAATATTTGATGAATTTGAGAGGCAGTTAGGAGAACACAGAAGGAGTTGGAGAGAACAAAGAAGATAGAAATGATATAAATATAGTACTCATGCATGAAATACTCAAAATAATTTTAATTGAAATATGTTACTCTCTAGCTTGAAGTTTTCTGGATCCTGATTGCCACCCTTAAGAGTTAGTTCAAAAAGGTCTGTCAATGACCTAGAGAGGAAAAAATATGTTCCCAGGAAAGTTGTTTATCCCAAAAACTTCAAGAAATGGTAAAAAGCATACCTAAGCATGTAGACTGTCATGGTAACTTTGGCCATTATCTACTGCACCCCAAGACAGTGTCTTTATACTTAATTAATGTCTCTAGCCTTGAGAGTATCACATGTCAACAAACAACAAACTCTGTATCCTATGTGTTCATCTAAACTTAGTCAACAGAAAGCAAAAGGGTCAGAACAAGAGGACACCATGAAACCCTAGCAACAATAGAAATAAAGACTTAGAAGCCCATTGACTGGAGAATTGAGTAAATTATTAGTAACTGGGTTTGCCTTTTGGAAATGAAAGACAGGCTTCATGACACTGAAGTGAGTATAAATTACAGAAAGAATGTGTTAGGTTTTCTAGAGGTGGAAAAGAAAGAGGTGGGGGGAGTGCCGGAGAGTGAGAATCAAATTTTCCTTTAAATAAGAGGTCTATTAATGCTAAGAGCATGATAGGAATCTGAAGTAAAATTTCAGCTACCCAAGATGAGACCAAGTAAGATATCTTCTCTGAAGGACACTCAAAAGAAGAAGGGAAAGGGGGAATCTGTTGGTACTATGTGACCTGCAAGAAATGACAATGGCCAACTCTCTCCAACTCTGGTACAGCCTTGTCAAACATCTCAGTCTAGCTTGCCTAGAAGGCTTGTTTGTTTCTTTTTCAATATGACAGGACAGGGAAACAGACCTAACCTGTATTCCTATCTCCAAAAGTCTTAGGGTAAAAGCATCTAGCTCCAGAAATTTCAATAGATTAGAATGAACCCACTGACTCTAATACATCAGTAATAAGAGAAGTGAGAGAGAAAAAGGGAGATTGAATCAGAGTGGCCATGCTTTAAGTTAACAGTCTAAAATTGGTCTTCTAGGGACTGACAGGACCTTAGATGTTTTGTGGAAAAAAGACCCAAAGGTAAGTGTTGCATAACTGATAGAGAACACAGTCTTGAGCATGCGTGGCTTGCTGGAAATCATCTCAAGGTGGGGCCAAGGACTGAACACCATAAGGTACCTTAGTATCCCATGTTTCAAGGAAATTAAGGAACAAAAATTGGCAAAGGAAAATTACTATATTTATATCATGGCCAAATGAGTAGAACAATTGAAACTTACTGAAAACCTGAACTAAAGATATATGCACTGAACTAAACATACACACACACACACACACACACACACACACACACACACACACACACACACACACATACATATACACAATGTGTGTAAATTTAACTGTGAGACAGGTTAACAAATCACTTCCTGGAAGGAAAGAGCCTTGGGCTCTAATCTGACTCCACTCTCTACAACAGATACAGATTTTTTTTCTTCTCTTATATACACTCTGATGACACCTGCCCCATCCCTCTCCTCCTCTCAGTCCTCCTCTCTACCTTCCCTCTTCCTCATATCCATCCCTCCTTTCATTCCCTTCAGAAAAGGGCAGGCCTTTGAGAGACATCATACAAACATGGCACATCATGGCAACCCACAGATTGGGAAAAGATTTTTTACCAACTCTACATTTGATAGAGCACTATATACACCACCACGTTCTCTCGCCTGCTTCCTCTTTGCTCCGGCCTCCTCTGCCTCTCTAAAACTTTCCTCCTGCCCATCCTTCCTTCTCGTCCAGTGACAGGCCTCATTCTATACAATGCCTGCCTTCACCTTCATAATGACATCAATCTACAGATTCTACCTCATACTAGTCAGAATGGCTAAGATAAAAAATTCAGTGACAGCAGATGCTGGCAAGGACGTGGAAAAAAAGAAACACTCCTCCATTGCTGGAGGAATTACAAATTGGTACAACCACTCTGGAAATCAGTCTGGAGGTTCCTCAGAAAATTTGAAATAGTACTAAAGGACCCAGCTATATCACTCCTGAGCATACACCCAAAAGATGCTCCAACATGTAACAAGGACACATGCTCCACTATGTTCATAGCAGCCTTATTTATGATAGCCAGAAGCTATCATAAAACAACCCAGATACCCCTCAATAGAGAAATGGATACAGAAACTGTGGTACACTTATACAATGGAGTACAATTCAACCATTAAAAAACTACAACTTCATGAAATTTGCAGGCAAATAGATGGAACTAGAAAATATCCTGAATAAAGTAACACAGTCACAAAAGAACACACATGGTATGTATTCACTGATAAGTGGATATTAGGAAAAAAGCTTGGAATACCCAAGATACAATTCACAGACCACATGAAGCTCAAGAAGAAGGAAAACCAAAGCATGGATACGTTAGTCCATCTTAGAAGTGGGGATAAAATAATCACGGGTGGTAGGGACTTGTGAGGAAGAGAGGAGAGGAAGAGGAACAGGGGAGCAGGATTAGATGTGGGAGGAAACAGGGAAATGCACAGAGGGTCAGGAATTTGAACACAGGTGTGTAGCAATGGGGAAGCCAACAGGAAGTCCCAGATACCAGGAAAGCAAGAGGCTCCTAGGATTCAATGAGGATGACATTAGCTAAAATATCCAACAAAGGGAACCTGTAGAGACCATAGCCAGAGGGTAGGCACAGCCCCCAATTGAGAGATGGGGTCACCCACCCTTCTCAGATTTTTAATCCAGAATTGTTTCTATCTAAAGGAAATACAGAGACAAAGAGTATAGCAGAGACTGAAGGAAAGGCCATCCAGAGACTGCCCCACCTGGGGATACATCCCCTATGCAGCCACCAAACCCAGACACTATTGCTGATGCCAAGAAATGCTTGCTGACAGGAGCCTGATATGGATGTCTTTTGAGAGACTTTGCCAGAGCCTGACAAATACAGATGTGAATCCTTGCAGCCAACCATTGGACTGAATAAAGGGACCCCAATGAAGGAGTTAGGGGAAGAACTGGAGGAGCTAAAGGGGTTTGCAACTCCTTCATAGGAAGAACAGCAATATCAACCAACCAGATGCCCCAGAGCTCCCAGGGACTAAAGCACCAACCAAAGAGTACACATGGAGCAAGCCATGGCTCCATTTACATAAGTAGCAGAGGATGGGCCTTGTCTGGCCTTAATGAGAGTGCAGGCATTTGATTCTGTGAAGGTTTGATGCCCCAGCATAGGGGGATGGTAGAGCGGTGAGGCAGGAGTGGGTGGGACAGGAGTGGGTGGGTGGGAAAGCACCCTAGTGGAGGCAGGGGAGAGGAGTGGGGGGGCGAGATAGATGGGGAACTCTTTGGAGGGGAAACTGAAAAGGGAAATAACATTTGAAATGTAAATAAAGAAAAATAACCAATAATTTAAAAAACTAGGCACCTCCCTTATGTTAAGGATGGAGGAGGCAGCCCAGTTGGAGAAAAAGGGTCCCAAAATCAGGCAAAAGTGTCAGAGACTGCCCCTGCTCCCACTGTTAGGAGTCCCACCAAAAGAAACAGACCACCAAAAAATGGAGGCTTAAGTATCTTCCATTTATGAAATGGAAACATCAGGTTTGGTGGGAATCCTACCCATTCTGACTCTGGCAGAATTCTATGTCCTTGGTCCATTACTTTGCTAAAGGCCGCTTCAGCTCTATTTCATGCCTGTTAACCACACAGATTTCCCACAAGGTAACATTGATAACCTGATAGCTGATAAGAGGAACGCAAATAGCGTGCTTTAGGGTAACTGCTTGTCTGGTGTAACTGCTCCGAGGATGTGTCCTGTGAAACGCCAGGGAAACCATCATCTTCATTGAGGGACCAATTCAGTTCTGTCTCTTGTCTTGAAATATTTGCTCCTGTTTAGGGAACAGCCCAGATTTAGGCCACAGAATAATGATCTTCGCTCAGGAGGAGACTTTCTGTTGATTTGGAGACATTCAGCCTTTCACATATAAGATCTGTATAAATCAGGCCTGCTTTTTTCCCTGGAACTTTAGCAGAAGTGTGACTCAGGAGAACACAAGTGGAAAATAGATTAGAATTCAGGGAGGCACAAGGTAGAGTTACTTAGACCTGGCTGTCTCTCCTTCAATAATGTAAATAAAGAAATAGCCACATAGGTGGGCTATAGATACCTAGAGGCCTACTTGACACTATGCCATGCAGCACAGACAGAGGAGTCACCCAGATGCCCACCAAACAAGTGACCAGCCTGCAGCAGGAGCCACTACAATGCCATCATGTGCATGGACAGATGAGAGAGAAAGACAAGCACAACAGTTTGGGCATTGTGAAGAGAAATAGAATTGGAGATAGGAGGTGGGGGCTGGAGAAAAGTAGCCTGTTGTGAGGAGCTAGCCCTCTCACCAGAGGCCATGGTGACATGCTGGCATGGTCACTAAGGGCCATGTCTGGGTTCATAGCTATGCAATTGATGTCGATGTCCATGGCTCACTACTAGAGACCTAGTCTGGGCAGCCACTGGGACCACATGGGTGTCCAGGACTTGCATAGATAAAGATATACTCAAAGGGGAATATGTAGACTAAAATTTATTTAATCGAAAGAATGAAAGAAAGTTTATGTACTAGGCAGAATTCAATTAGAGAAAACAGATAAAAGAAAAATCAAATAAGCATAAATAAAGTCAAAGAAAATTAGCTTAGAGAAAGCATCATATGTAATGATGAAATATTAAAAGAGGCTGCACTAAATTCAGAAACAGCACTAAACATTAGCCTACGGGGTCACAGCCATTATTCAACAGTCCAGGAAAAGAATGAGGCTCCAGCACAGAGAAGGAAGGCAGAAGTATGATGTTCGAGGATGCTGGAGTGGTCCGACTACAAACACAAAGGAACAGGGAAAGCCAAAATGCTCACTATAAACATGGAGTCAGGTTGTTAGCCGACACTCTAGCAAATGGGTGGAATGTCTCTATGCCGAGTTCACACGCACTTGCTTCCTACTGCCCCCGAGAGTATAAATATAGAATAACCACCAAAAGCCATTATTGATAGCTACATACTGAATGGCCAGATACGTTTATAAAGCATACATTTTATGACACAGGCAGCCAACTTCGTAAAATTGCATCTTTAGAATTTTTCTACTGACCTACAAGAGTCCAATAGTTGATTTTACAGCACAAGAACGATTTCAAACAGTGGGCGAGTTGAACGTTGAATTGATAACGAATGGCAATAAGTGTTGTCATCACTGATTTGCCTTTTCCTTTTCTATGTGACTTTGCCAAATTATCACAAGAAAGCAAATGCCCCAGAGTTAAATTTTTTCCTTTGTGCTCTAATTTTGCTTAACTTGCAGCGTGGATGAGCTACTGAAATTTTACTTAGAATAATAGTATTGTGTAACTGCTGAGGCTGTACAATGTGGCTCTTAAAACGGGAACAGAATGGGTAAATTTGTATTCTTTAAATTCTGTGTACATGATGCCAAGCAAGCAAAAAAAATTTTAAATCAAATAAACCATTCCTTTTAAATGCAGAAATAGAAAGCAAAAATGGATGCTGAGTTGTTCGTGAACATATATTTTGAAGATAATAACTGAGTTTTTAAAAAAAAAAATTAACTCCCATTACCCCTACATGTTGCAGCTAACATTACCTATATTTCTCTGCGCGCGCGCACACACACACACACACACACACACACACACACACACACACACATTCACATTCATCTTTATGTATAAAAAGGAATGATAAGCTTTCTAAGACATAATTAAATGTATTTCTTCATCTCATTGGACCACAAAAGCTATTTACCTGTATGTGCTCCATTGCTCTATCTTTCTCTCTTTGGGTATATTGCAATTTAATTCCCTTTTAGTGGCAAGAGTTACAATGCTCCGTACCATTTTCTATTCTATTTGAAGTCAGTGAGCACATGGGTAGATTCACATGGGTTAGTAATTTCAAAGTTTTGATGAAGGATTCGTGTGTCCCAACATTTTATTTCTGTTCACTGGATTTGCTCGCAGCATCCTTCGTGAACACCTTGAAACCTTGATGTTGGGAACTGTTTTGCATCGGGGTTAATGCTCCATTGCAGGTCAGAGTGAATTCCGTAGGTCCAGTGATCGTGGGCCAGCAGAGGGAACGGCCTCATTGTGATGCCTTTTCATTCAGTCGTCTCCTGTGGAACAGTGTGCTGTGAATTCAGAAGTGTAATGTGTACAGGTAAAACTCAGCCTGTAATGTCAGTTCAATCTCATGCTCGCTAATGGGAAGCTATCCTGAAGATGGGTACAGTGTCTGCTCTCTGGCTGGATAATAGAGTAGGGCAATGTCTAACCGGGAAAATAATCTGCATTTAGATAGCCATACATATATAAGAAGCCAGGATAATAAAGCCTTTTTGGAGACAATATAATTTTACATGTGTAGAGAACTGTTTAGACATTAAAACTATCCTTGGTATCATACAACAAAGACCAATTTCTTATACTAGTTTTAAAGGCTGTAAGAAAACCGAAATAAATACTTGTCTTCACTTGAAAATTGCAGATAGTTAACTATCTTGCTTTAGAGAACTTTATAGAGATTATAGCTGCTGGAATGACAATATTTGAAATTTCTTCTGGCTTATGAGATTTAAATTTCTATGGTCTATTGCACTGAGCTGATGACTTCGGAATCTGGGTTTTCTTGCTGACTGATTTGACCTATTATAAGACAGCCTTGAAAGGAGGCATCACCTCTTGTTGTGGTTATTAATTCTTCCTCCTGGGAACAAGACTGGAAGTCGGCTACTCTTCCCCCACACTCTTGTGAGAGTGGTCTGGATGCGATAGATTCTTGTGTCAGAAAATGCAGCATCCAAACACCAATTGGCATCATTGCGGGGATCATATAACCCGGGGTCAGCAGGGGTCACTCTTGAGCTCTACTAAAGATGAGCTGGAGCACTTCCTCATCCTGCCAAGATTTGCTTCTCAAAGAGCATAGGAAGGACAGCAGCATCCGTATCATCTGAGAGAAACAGGAGAAAAGTTAGGCCCATAAAGCTCTATTGAAAAGGAATGTGCATTTAAAACTTGACGAATTTATCCTTTGCTACTAACTAGGCCAGCCCAAAAGCAACCTTATCTTACCCACTTACCAGCAGGACCCACATTAGTATTTCAAAGAGTGATTCTTTTTTAAAAAGTGCTTCATAGGATCAGCTAGGTTCAGTAAAACTACATAATCAAGTAGAGTCTGATGCTAAAGGCCTATAATCACTTGAGAAGCAGAGGCAGGAAAATATGGCTTTCAGGACAGCCTTGGCTATATTACCAGCCACTGCCTCGAAACAAAAGAAAGTGTTCAGATTCACTTTAGTGAGCATATCTAGCTAATACAGCACTCCATATCAGTCCTTGTTACATAAATAATGATTTCGGATTGTCTTTATAAAAGGGAACATATTCTTATGAAATCTATATGAATAAATTTATCCTAAAATTGGTATTTGTCAGGCAGTGTTAAAAGGACAGTATTCAGTATTTATTTTTTTTTACTGTAGCGAATACTCTTTTATCTTTATTAACTCAAGTATTTCTTATTTACATTTCAATTGTTATCCCCTTCCCAGTTTCCGGGCCAACATCCCCCTAACCCCTCTCCCTCCCCTTCTATATGGGTGTTCCCCTCCCCATCCTCCCCCATTACTGCCCTCCCCTCAACAATCACGTTCACTGGGGATTCAGTCTTAGCAGGACCAAGGGCTTCCCCTTCCACTGGTGCCCTTACTAGGCTATTCATTGCTACCTATGAGGTTGGAGCCCAGGGTCAGTCCATGTATAGTCTTTGGGTAGTGGCTTAGTCCCTGAAAGCTCTGGTTGGTTGACATTGTTGTTCATATGGGGTCTCGAGCCCCTTCAAGCTCTTCCAGAAAGGACAGTATTTATAAATGTTCTCAGTTTACGGTGAAACAGTTTTAGGTGACTTGAGAAATAAAGAGAGGGGTCTTTTTTCTTGTACATAGAAAGAAACAAAAGCATTAGCTTGCCCATAATAGTCCAAACATCAGCAGGCCTCAGGCTCACATAGTCTTGTGCAGATAACATTTATCCTGATCATCTTAAGTTAACTATTCCATAACCCACTGGCGTCTCAGTTAGAATACACAAATCCCCTGCTACAATTTCAAAGGTATTTACACAATGTTATCATGCACATGAAGAGGTACGTGGTGCACATCCCTTCAAAACAGCCCTGTTCATTGAAAACAAAGAGCTCTGACCTTGTAGCCCATTGTGAATGCTCCGGGGAAAGTAAAATAAAAATTCTCTGTAGTTGACAAAGTGTTGAAAATAGTTGTGGCTGATGGATAACTGACAGTTTTCAAAAATCTGATAAGTTCATTGAAAGAACGACACAATTGACAATGGAATTGGGTTCTTTCGAGGTCATGAAGAACTAACATATAAAAATGAATACAGCTCTCCACGGGCTCAAGTCTTTCCATGGAATGTATTCTAATTCTAAGACTTTGAACTGTACCAAGAATCTAGTGAAGAATACACCAAGACTAACAAGAACAGGGTTCATCTCAGCCGTGTTTGCTAAAACTTTACCTAAGATCTCCTGAACTTAAATTCCTAACAAGATTTCTGATTAGTTCATTTTTCACATTAAGAATATTTGGTTCATAAGTTTTGGGAACTTTATAAATATTCAATTTTACAAGTACCCTAAGCCCAAATGGAATAAAACTCTCCGGGGCTATAACTCACAGTATGTTCTCAGCACACAGAAGCCCCAGGTTAATTCCAGCACCACAGAAAACCAGACTTAAGGCTATGAACACTACACTCCAGAAGCAAAGGCAAAAGAATCAGTAGTTCAAAGTGTTCAAAGAAAGGTAAATATTTTTCCATCTAACTGGGTACTTCCACAGAGAGAAAAATACTGTATAACATCACAGTAAAATACAAAAGGCCTCCCTAAAACCCAGATATACTAACAGACATAACACAGAAAAGGCTTGAAATTTTGATTTCAAATTTTACTCATGGGTTGAGCACAAAAAAAAAAAAAAAAACCTACAGAAAAGGAAGGCTATTCTCCTAATGGACAAAATTCACTTAACCTCAAGTAAAGAACAAAATTACATAAATAAAAATACCAACCATCGTAGTTTAATTAGTCTATTACCTAAGACAGGTAAGAGTTCTACAAACTATTAATCTTGGACAGAGTTCTCCAAGTATTCAGATCGTTACAACAAAAGAGCTGGCACCAGAAAACAGCAGAGAACCCAGGAAGAGTCAACATTAAGTCGGTCTCATCCTTAAGTGACCCTCAGCATAGCATCAGAAGCAGACTTGCCACTGGGTCCCTTTACAGCCAGACCAGAGTGGAGCACGGAACTCTGAGAGACTAACTCACTGTCCATGCGCAGTCACCGACCAAAGGACCAACTCAATCCAAGTCACAGCACCAAAGATATGGCAGGCAAAAATGCATAGGGTAATTAAGGACATGGTTATATTCAAGCTACTGGTATAGGGATCGCATTCACTAGTGAGAAAGATGGCGAAGGAAAGGAAGGGCACCTCAGGCTTTTATAGGAGCAAATAAATAAGAAATCATGTGAGTCTTGTAGGGGCCAAGGGGAGGTTGGAGAGACGTATATCTCACAACAAGCTCAATTTTCTTTTGTGGCAATCCATTCTGCAAAGGATAAAAGGATTGAGGAATTTCTTAACCCACATTGATTGCTACACCAAGGCTCAGAACTCAGGCACAGGGTGATGCCGTGATTGGTGGTCTTTACAAACCTTTAAGACATATGTGATCAGAGAGGGTGTAGGTTTCCTTCAGATAAATGTAATTTCCCCTTACATGGTCACAAGTTCTGAGAGCTCCACTTCCTTCCAAATCCACATGTGTGTGATTAGATGTCCCTGCTTTTAAAAACTCTGATGAGTCAGCCATTGTTCACTCGTGAGCCCACTCCCATTTTTGATTCCACTTGTCTTTGTTAACCTCTCCTCAAAAAGAAAAGAACTAATTTGCCACTTTGCTATGTGGAGAAATTCGGCTTACGCTTTTTCAGTACAAATAACAGACTCAGCTCTGAGCCTCCCTCTGCTGAGTAAAGATTTGGACAAACCTCCAGAATTTCTATCTGCCAAGTCCTCAGTAAACTTACACAACGTGGTGCCATGCACCTCACTTTGTGGTACGGTGGGTAGCAAGGTTTTATTCCTCCAATAACCCCAGAAGGAAAAATTATATAAAACACGCAAGTCCTGCTGATAACTGCAGCTGGAAAGAGAAATGATTTGCAGAAGCCCAAAATCATCTCTCTCTCTCTCTCTCTCTCTCTCTCTCTCTCTCTCTCTGTCTCTCTCTCTCTCTCTCTCTCTCTCTCTCTCTCTCTCTCTCTCTCTCTCTCTCTCCTGTGCTCCATACAGGCCTTCTTAGATGCCACCACAAAGTGGACTGAGACGCCATCTCCTCCTCCCCAAACTCAGCAAACTACCAGCTGGAACGCAGTGAGACATTGCACCTGGAAACAGAGCTTCCCAATTAGCAGTGTCAATGAGGGCATCTTATCTACTCTCTTCTGCTGACCTTCCAGACATACAACCCGGTATTAATGCTGATTCTCACATATTCTCCCTCTCCTTCTCCCTCCTCCCTCTCCTCTCCCTCTCCCTCTCCCTCTCCCTCTCCCCTCCCTCTCCCTCTCCTCTCCCTCTCCCTCTCTCCTCTCCTCTCCCCTCCTCCCTCCCCTCCCCCCCCCTCCCCTCCCCTCCCTCTCCCTCTCCCTCTCCCTCTCCCTCTCCTTCTCCCATCCCTCTACTTTTTTTTACCCTCTCCCTCCCACCTTTCGGCAAGCTGTTAGAAGTGCCCACTCTCCTGTCAGTTCCGCACTTCTGTGTTACACAGCATTTCTATAGAGCATCTCCACTGCCAGGAAAGACTCAGGGTCACCTGAGACACGGTGAAATGTTTAGCCAGGAGGTTAGACTGGGACACTTTGCTTGGCTTCAGGTCCATGTAACATTCTACAAGTCTGCTTTAGTGTCTATGCAGGACTTTGGTTGGGAACCTTCGCATTCTTCAAAGTTATTTTTCTAGTTACCCAAGATGACACTACAAGTATTTCTCCATAATACAAGTATTACTAGATGAGTAATATGTATTAAATAGAAGGATTTTAATGTCACATCTCCTAAACACTGAAGTGCTTGATCCTTTCAGTCCTTTCCATAATGAGAAGGGAGAGAACGCCAAACTCAGAGTATCCTAGAGAGAGTACGGTGCAAAGAAGACAGCGAGAAAAAAAAGAGCAAACATGATTCTGGAAGCTAGCATCCAGGAAACAGCCAACCCTTCTTCTACAGACCTCAATCCCCAGGAGGGATTTTAGACATCATGTATTTTATTCTAATTGCTAATAAGTTACTAGAGCTTTATAGCACAAATTTGTTTTCTGGAAAAAAATTTCAAAGTAACTCACTTAAACAAAGATATTTAGTTATTTCTAAGTGTAAAAGAACTTGTTTAGTGAAGAGCTGTTAAAGTATTTAAAAGTAAGAACTATTTCACACATTTTGTCAGCAACAGATTTACTATAGTTTTGTTTTTTGTCTTCAGTGATCACTGTCATGAAGTTGTTCTTTGAAAAATAATAGTTGCAAAAGTAAGGAGATAGGAGGGTGCTTTGACATACCTGTGTGATCATGACTTTAAGAATTGGAGAATTATTACTTTAGAACACACCTGACCACAAATTCCTTACTCTCAGTATGTACAAGAGAAGTGCCAATGAAAGAATAAAAAATGCAGCTAAGAAGTCAGAAGTTTAAAAAAGCCCCAAATACCTCAAATTTCAGACCCTGCCCTCTACCTGTAGGTAAAAGGTCACATTTCTTGAGCCTGCTCTCCCAGGAACTAGATAAAAGGACTTAAGATAAGGCCCTAAACAAAGAATTCACAGCTGAGGAATGCCAATGGCTGAGAAACACCTAAAAAGAAATGTTCAACATCTTTAGTCATAAGGAAATACAAATCAAAAAACAACCCTGAGATTTCACCTCACACCAGTGAGAATGGCTAAGATCAAAAACTCAGGTGACAGCAGATGCTGGCAAGGATCGGAGAAAGAGGAACACTCCTCCATTGTTGGTGGGATTGCAGACTGGTACAACCATTCTGGAAATCAGTCTGAGGTTCCTCAGAAAATTGACATTGAACTGCCTGAGGATCCAGCTATACCTCTCTTGGGCATATACCCAAAAGATGCCCCAACATATAAAAAAAGACACGTGCTCCACTATGTTCATCGTAGCCTTATTTATAATAGCCAGAAGCTGAAAGAACCCAGATGCCCTTCAACAGAGGAATGGATACAGAAAATGTGGTACATCTACACAATGGAATATTACTCAGCTATCAAAAACAACGACTTTATGAAATTCATAGGCAAATGGTTGGAACTGGAAAATATCATCCTGAGTGAGCTAACCCAATCACAGAAAGACATACATGGTATGCACTCATTGATAAGTGGCTATTAGCCCAAATTCTTGAATTACCCTAGATGCCTAGAACAAATGAAACTCAAGACAGATGATCAAAATGTGAAGGCTTCACTCCTTCTTTAAAAGGGGAACAAGAATACCCTTGGCAGGGAAGAGAGAGGCAAAGATTAAAACAGAGACTGAAGGAACACCCATTCAGAGCCTGCCCACATGTGGCCCATACATATAGAGCCACCCAATTAGACAAGATGGATGAAGCAAAGAAGTACAGACCGACAGGAGCCGGATGTAGATCGCTCCTGAGAGACACAGCCAGAATACAGCAAATACAGAGGCGAATGCCAGCAGCAAACCACTGAACTGAGAATAGGACCCCGTTGAAGGAATCAGAGAAAGAACTGAAGAAGAGCTTGAAGGGGCTCGAGACCCCATATGTACAACAATGCCAAGCAACCAGAGCTTCCAGGGACTAAGCCACTACCTAAAGACTATACATGGACTGACCCTGGACTCTGACCTCATAGGTAGCAATGAATATCCTAGTACGATCACAAGTGGAAGGGGAAACCCTGGGTCCTGCTAAGACTGAACCCCAGTGAACTAGACTGTTGGGGGAGGCGGCAATGGGGGAGGGTTGGGAGGGGAACACCCATAAGGAAGGGAGGGGAGGGATGTTTGCCGGAAACCGGAAAGGGAATAACACTTTCGAAATGTATATAAGAAATACTCAAGTTAATAAAAAAAAAAAGATAAGGCCCTTAGAGAGAACAATCTTGAGAAACAGGAAGCTTCTCCTTGTGATTTTTCATTAGTATTCTCGACACTTTCCAATGACACCATCCCTGCCCCCTTGGGTTGTGGTTTCTCCCAGCCTCTCGGGGTCGACCTCCACTGCCCCTGCGTGGGATACGAGTCTCGACCCCAGTGCACTGGTTCCCATTAATAAACCTCATGTTTATTACAGCAAGGACGGTCTCACGTGAGTTCTTGGGGGGTCGCATCATCCCGAGACTTGAGTGAGGGTCTCCCCACTCCAGGGGTCTTTCACCATGTTACATACTACAAATTTGTCACTAAGACTTTACTAAGCTATGTAGATTATGTAACTTAAAGAGCTTCCTCTCAACACTGTAATAGCCACAGGATCACAAATTAAAGTCTAAACCAGATTCTGGTGGAAAATTGTCAGAAGACCAGAGTGAGATCTACTCATGCCTCCTTCACAGCTGATTCTGTCTTGACTTTGTATAATTTCTACACGGCAAATATTACTGAATACAGATCTCCAGTCATTACCCTGGGCTCCTAGTCCATAAATACAACTATGATCCTTCTAAATATTTAACTACAGTTATCAAGTATATCACATGCAAAAAGAACATTAATTTCCATGTGTGTACTCAGCCATACATGCCAGATCTTAATCATTTTCCTTTCATTACATGACACCACCCAATTCCTCATACCAAGAACCCAATGAAATGATATGATTTTAGTCTGACCCTGTCATTTCTTCATAGTCTCTCTCTCTCTCTCTCTCTCTCTCTCTCTCTCTCTCTCTCTCTCTCTCTCTCTCTCTCTCTCTCCACACCACACAGCAATGCCCAACCACATGTGCACATATGCACACACCACAAGTTCTCCAAAAAGTAACCTAGATCTTATCCACTCCATCTTTATTTATTTTTTTTTTTTTTTGGTTCTTTTTTTCGGAGCTGGGGATCGAACCCAGGGCCTTGCGCTTCCTAGGCAAGCGCTCTACCACTGAGCTAAATCCCCAACCCCTCCACTCCATCTTTAAACCAGCCTTGTAAAAGGATTATTACAATGTCCTCCTGACATTTCACCTTCCATTCTTGAGCACACTTGCAGGAGATAAGCATACAACACATGTCTGTATGCAATGGAGAATTAACAACTTTGCAGCCACCAATTAAACACGAGCTGAGAAAACAAGCACACCTCACTTAGGCTGAGAGTTTCTGTGATGTGAACATTAGCTCCGTGCCCCATGCCAGTCTGCCAATGTGATGCCAACTAGCCTACACATTTTTCTGAAAACATTACAATTGATTCTGGAAACATGGTAAAGGCTAGCTCCAACCTTCCACGAGCAGTACAGCAAGTCCACTTTTAGTTTCCGGAATGGAAGCTTTGATAACTTCATCTACCAAGGAGCGAGGTCATTGGATCCACTGGATGTTCTTTTACCTCAGAGAAGAAAGCATTCGTGCTTTGACATTTTTACTGAAGATGAGTAATTATGTCCCTTATTTTATTAATGCTTTCGTTTTTCAACACGCGTAAGATGAACAACCTATCCCTTTTGCATGCCTACTTTGTGCTGGGCATCTAATTTTATATTCATTAATTTTCACAGCAATTCTGAGATCTCAAATAACTCATAGCTCTATAATTAACTGGTTGTACTGAACCCTCAAACTTCTTTTATTCTTGCAGGAGAACAACATTTCTTAGCAATTGCTGGTCCAATGTTTTTCTGGCATTAAATTAAATAAATAGTAGGATGCATTCGTTTGTTTTGTCATCTTTCCTCTAGACCATGACTTCTTTTTTGACTAAAAATATTTATGGCCCCAGCTCGGAAAAAAAAAAAAAAAAAAAAAAAAAAAAAGAAATATTTATGGGATTCCAGGTATATAAGTATATAAACAGGTACACAAATCAAACACTGATAATAAATCATAAAGAAGTTTATTTTGAGTAATTATTTGGTATGCATCTACTTTTGCCATTTATTAAAGATGAAAGCAAATTGACATTCTAATGAGATGCTTGTGCTTGTTTACTTTTAATACAATCTTAATTCTTAGTTGAACATCAGATGCTGTGGAATGTAGACATCTTCAACATTTTTCATAGTTGATTGATATTTTGATTTTGCAATTGTTTTTGCTGAGCACATCACTTTCACTCAATTCTTGCAAGCTAGGGAAGGCTAAGTATAGCACACCATTGTCTGAACAACACACCCCCCTTTTACCTGTCAGGAATGGAAACCCTGATAGATTCCTCCACCATGTGGCCATGTAAATGCATCGTGCAAAATGGGAAATGTGTCGTTCGGGCCATTTCTGAAATAACTGGAAATTCTATCGTAATCTCAAGCCAAAATATGTTTAATGTGTTGTGATTTTTACGGAACTCAAGTAAGCAACTCAACCACTAAGTTTTAAAACAAAACATTCAAATATCATATAATTTGAGGACATACTAATTTGATACCTGCTGAGTGATGGTGGTAAGAAAATGGCAAAGTCTTTGTTTTCCATCATTAAGCCAATATTTTCTCTAACACCACAAAGGTTTGTACATACAATAAAAAATACCACAATTCCTAAGACAAAATAATCTCTAATCTGAGACAAGGTGCCTTTGACAGCTTGTGTCCATGATGCACAGTATGACATCAGGCATTGCACAAAGTAGGCACACTGTGTGCTCAGAGCCAAGACTTCCATGAAACTGTACACTGCAACCCAGGTGAGTATTGTCAGAACCTCCTCCGGCCCTTACACGTTGATTTTTAATTAATTTGTGGTAGTTTTCCATTTAGAAACCTCTGTGCCGCAATATGTCTCACGACCTCCCCATCCAGTTGCATGATCCCATGGTGATCTGAAACCCACCATTCATCAAGTCTGGTTTTAATCTGTGACATAATAAGGCTTAATTTTTTTCAAATTCATTCTAAAGAAGAGAGGATAAGAATTCCACTTATGTTTTTTCAACGTAAAATTAGAAACAAAGCCCAACATCAATCCTTTCCCAACAGAATAGAAAATGATTACTTCTACCATGCCACCCCCCTGACACACACATAGGCTCAGTTCACAATGGATAGAGCAGGAGGCAGCTGAGGTGGGGCACACGCTCAAAGATGAGGCTGCTCTCGCAGCTCCTAATGCACGGTTTCCTCCCTTAATAAATGTGGCCCATCTGTCCACATAGCTGGACAGATTTTATTAAAATTCCCTTCCTGAAAATTTATTTATCTACAAAGCACTTCGCAAAATAACCTCTCTCCAGAGACATCGTTATGAATATAGCAAACACAGCCAATTTTTAAAAATAAGCCAAACTATTATTATCTGCTTTTATCTGGCCAAGTGAACCTCACTGCCTGAATCAGTATTGAAAGCATGCTTTTGAACACATTAGAATGAGGGGCCTCTGCGAGCAAAAAAAAAAAAAAATATTTTTTTTCAGTTTGGTTGCCTGGTTTTGATCCAAAATAGATTCAGCCATTTCTACCACGCAGTGATTCCTGTCACAAGAGAGTCACCTTTCAAGGTGATGCTAAAACTGACCAAGAGGATTTTTTTAAAAATACCATTATTTCTCTGTTTCTATTTGGGCTTTTTCTGATAGTCTCTCTGTCAAAGACATTTCTCTTTGTAGAAGGTTTACCTTCAAAATATTCATGATTTGTAAATGGCACAGCAGGGGTAATGGCCCAGAACCTCCCTACATTTTATAAGTGAAAGACCACAGCTAGGGCTCACCTGTGTTTCTATGAGGGCAGCCCCACACTTAAATAATAAAATATACTCTTTATATAAAATTTTGGTTCCATGATTTTATTGGCCAGGTGCTGGAAGTTTATCATTCTTAAGCTTGTTGAGGGTTTTATAAACAAAACTAGGCTTACTTCACCCTCCTGGTTCTGCTGTTTGAATTTTTTCCTGTCATCTGTCTTTTTTTTTTCCTTTTTTTTTTTCTTTTTGACCTACGCTTGAGACACCTTCCATCCTTAAATATTATTACCAACTGAAAATTCTAAACAATATACCCTAAGAACGTACATCTACATACATGTATCAGTCAGGAATTGTCACAGAAAGAAGAGCTTCAACACAGCAGTGTATAGGCAGACAAAGTGTCCGGGTGCAGCTTCAGCAAGAAACAACGAACTGTTAAGACACAGTCTGTCAACGGAGAATCAAAGCTTGAGACGCCTGATTTGAAAGGAAGAAAACTTTGGTTTCAGAAAGTTAAAATTGAGGAGCACAACTCGGTTCCTGCACTGCATCAGTCTGGAAGTGAGCTCCTGGAGATGCAGAATCTGCAGAGTATACACCCAGCTGCCCTGCCTCCTCCCAAATGCATGTCTCTGGTGTACGAAATCCCACTCAGCGCTGCCCTGTGTGCATGGCGCAAAGCTACCCACGGAAGCACAGGAAACCTACCAGTGGCCACATCCTCAGACAAGAATGGCTCTCTTTCCTCCAGCAGCTAGCAACTGCCAATAGCTCCTTAGTAAAGCCTGGGGAAGGAAGGGAGATCACTTACCCTGTCTGTACCGGGATTTTGGCTGGCGTCGTCTTGTGCAAGTCTTGTGTAGGTAACCATAGCCGCTGTGAGGTCATGAGGGGAATAGCCGAGTCATGACCAGAAGATGGTGTGTCACAGCACTCTTTCCCCATCTTTCAGCTCTTACCTTCCTTCTAGCCCCTCTTTGGCGCTGAGGGACATTGTAGATGACCTATTTAGAGCTTGGCCCCGGGTCCTTCTTCTGAGTGCTCTGAACATTTCCATGTCTACTCGTTGACTGCTGTGCAGTGCAGAGGCAGCTTCTCTATCCAGGGTGGAGAGCAGACCAGGACTGTCTGCATCGAGCTGGAAGGACTGCCTCAGTAGTATTTTCTCAAGGAGACTTTTAGTTATTGTCTCCTAATCTCCAACCTCTTGTCAAAAGAAATGTTAGCATTACAGATCGCTCTGTATGTGTGTACATATATGTGCTTGTGTGCCACAAACATCCATTGTTTATATATAAAAAGATCAAAAAAGACTTTCATTTTGTAAGGGACACTGGCCCCATTGAGAATCCATGAACATACACATATCACTTGGTAATGTTTTCTTATTTCCAATCCCCTTGCTTTCTTTTCCTATTATTTATGTACATGTATGTGGACACAGAGATGCATGTAGTCACGTAGCCATAATTTCATATAAACAGTCACATTTGCTAAATATATAATACCACAATTACCGTACTCAACTTTGTTTCCTGTAAAGAAAAATCAATGATTCAAAAAGAAGTGTCATACTTTGATGAACACCTGTGACCTGGAGAGACGCTATTCCCAGGTAAAGACCCATGCTATGCCATTACAGCTACCTCGGATTCACTACCTCATTTGAAGAAATATGTGGCTATGTTGAATTTTTCATTATAATTTAGCCAGAAATTATACATCCACGTAACCGAATTGTCAGGACTGCTATGCACGCTGTACCATAAACAATGGTTTCACACTTGTCCACCCAAGCACACCATTTTCACCAGCATTAGTCAGCATAACCTTCCTACAACCAGAAAGTAATCAGTTTTCACCTCAGTTCTTAAAAGGCTTGCTATTTTTCTTTGGATAATTAAGGTAGGTTAAATAGTATTTACAAGGCCAAACTTGATCTCACACATAGGAAGTCTCCACCAGGATCTTGCAGTAGACAGTTATGGTGGGAATGGCCTTGCAGCTGGCGACCAAGCACTAATCCTCCCATAGGATTTATTTGAGCTTTTTAAAGTCGATAAGGAGTCTATAGTATTCATCTTGACAAGATCTTAAGTGGTTTCTTCCAAAATCCATTTTTAAAATGAATTTGTTTTATGTATTTAGATATGTGCATAAGATTTTTGTCGGAAGAAATCATTCCAAGATTTAAAAAAAAAATACTTAAATTTACTGCCACTTATTGAAAGCTGTCCTCCCCTTCCCAATGTGTGATAAAAATATATAAAACCGAATGTTTCCACAAGGAAGATTATGTGTTTTATATGGGGACAAAAAAAAATGACAGAAAGTTAGACTTGGCAGCCCTCAATTCTGAAGCTTATAACCCATCCCCTTAAAGGAATAGAGATTGGGAGTGGCCAATTCCTAGATGTCTAAGAGCAGAGTATTTTTCTCTTGTTACAGTGGAGAAGAAAGAAATGGACTGTAAGAAGAATGTCATTTTAATTATTTTGAATGGAGCATCATAAACACACTAGTCAGAGGAAAGGAAATACATTTGTCCTTCACCTTAAGTTCCATTGTTCATAGTTTCAGGTACTCACATTGACCATGTCTGAGATATTAAATGAAAAATTCCAGAAACAAGCAACTCAAAAATATTAAAGTTAGTTTGAGTTTGTTTTTTGTTTTGTTTTTCAAGAAAGGGTTTCTCTGTGTGAGTCTGACTGTCCTAGAACTTGCTTTGTAGAACAGGTTGACCTCTAACTCATAGAAATCCCCCTGCCTCTGTCTCCCTCATGAGCACTTGGATTAAAGGGATGTGCCACCACCACCTGGCTTAATGTTAAATCATTATTAATCATTCATTGTGCCTACCATGTTAAATTCTATCCATGATGGTTTGTATATGCTTGGCCAGGGAGGGTAGATCTGAAGACCACTGTGACGTCAGACACGGGGATGTTTGGAGTTTGGCCAGCTGGTTTACTGTCTTGGGAATTATAGTTAAGTGATTTGATGAATCTCAGAAGAGACTTTGAACTTTGGACTTTTAACATGGTTGAAACTGTTATAGACTATGGGGACTTTGGAAATTGGAATAAATGCAGTTTTTTTTATTATGCTATGTTTAGGTATGGCCCCATAGACTCATGTTTTGAACAAGCCTATGGGGCCAGGGAGTGGAATGTGATGGTTTGTATATGCTTGGGCCAGTGAGTGGCACTATTTGAAGATGTGGCCCTGTTGGAGTAGGTGTGTCTCTTTGGGCATGGGCCTGAAGACACTACTCATAGCTGTTTAGAAGCGAGTATTCTGCTTGCAACCTTCAGAGGAAGATGCAGAAAAATGAGCTCCTCCTGCACCGTGCCTGCCTGGATGCTGCCGAGGATAATGAATTGAACCTCTGAACCTGTAAGCCAGCCCCAGTGAAATGTTGTCATTGATAAGACTTGCCGTGGTCATGGGGTCTGTTCATAGTAAAACCCTAACTAAGGCACTATCATATGAATGTACAGTTTGAAAACCCATAGCAGTATAGGCTTCAATAATGTGCATGGTTTCGAGTGCCCACTGTAGGTTTTGCATAAGATACACTGAAGATAAGGGAGGGATCTCATAAAAATTAGCCCACAACCAAAATAGGCCAAGGTTCAGGTCTCCTCAGCACTCACATGGTGGCTCACAGTCAGGCACAACGCCAGTTCCTTTGGCTCCTAGCCTTCTTTTGATTTCTGGGGCATAAAGCATGCATAGGTACACATATAAGCACGCAGGCGAACACCTACACATAAAATAAAATGAACGAATTTTGGTGGGAAAAGGAATGATTTACAATGTGTTAAATTATACCAGTAAGTCGAGTCAAAGAGCACTGGTGTAGCGCACACAAGCCTTAGGTTCAATCCTGGTCAGCAAAGGAGTCACCAAGTAGAAAACAAATAAAACACGCTGGGCCTCAGCTGCAGTCGCTTTTGTTTCTATTGTTTTATTTCTTAATTGTTTTACTTATTTTTACATTTCAAATGTTTTCCTCCTTCCTGGTCCCACCTCCCGGAGTTCTTCACCCCTCTGCCTCCCCTTTGCCTCTGCAAGGGCGCTCCCATCCTGCATACCACCATGACCACCACCATCACCACCCAGCAGTATCCACCTTCCCTGGGGCATCAAGTCTTTGCAGGATTAGGCACATACTCTCCCACTGAGGCCAGACAAGGCTTCTTCTGCTACATATGGGGTCAGAGCTACAGACCAGCCCGTGTATGTGCTTTGGTTGTTTTCTTTACCAAATAAAATCTCAGAGCTGAACTTGGTGACAAACACCTGTAATCTCAGCACTCAACAGGCTGAAGCCAAGGTACTGCTGTGGGTCTGATAGGACCCTGCATGAACTCCTGGTCAGTCTTAACTAATGAAAGAACCTGCCACAAAATGAAAGAAAAAAAACCTTTAGAAGAAAAGTTGAGAACAATAAAAGACCCTAAAGCATGCTTTTGAGGTATATGAAATTCTAAGTCCTTGGAACTCAGAGGTGTAGCCTTGTACTCTGTAGAACCATGCAACAAGAACAGCTCTAAGATCAAGAATGGACAAATGGGACCTCATAAAACTGCAAAGCTTCTGTAAGGCAAAAGAGACTGGCAATAGGACAAAACAGCAACCAACAGATTGGGAAATGATCTTTACCAATCCTACATCTGATAGAGGGCTAATATCCACTATATACAAAGAACTCAAGAAGTTAGACTCCAGAGAATCAAATAACTCTATTAAAAAATAGGGTACAGAACTAAACAAGGAATTCTCAACTGAAGAATAGCAAATGGCCAAAAAGCTCCTAAAGAAATGTTCAACATCCTTAGTCATCAGGGAAATGCACATCAAAACAACCCTAAGATTCCACCTCACACCAGTCAGAATGGCTAAGATCAAAAACTCAGATGACAGCAGATGCAGGTGAGGATGTGGAGAAAGAGGAACACTTCTCCATTGTTGGTGGGATTGCAAGCTGCTACAACTGCTCTGGAAATCAGTCTAGAGGTTCCTCAGAAAATTGGACATTGCACTGCCTGAGGACCTACCTAAACCACTCCTGGGCATATACCCAAAAAATGCTTCAACACATAACAAAAACACATGCTCCACTATGTTCATAACAGCCTTATTTATGATAACCAGAAGCTGGAAAGAACTCAGATGCTCTTCAACAGAGGAATAGATACGCAAGAGAGTACTATTCAACTATTGAAAACAATAACTTCATAAAATTCATAGGCAAATGGATGGGACTAGAAAATATCATCCGAGTGAAGTAACCCAGTCACAAAAGAACACACATGGTATGCACTCACTGATAAGTGGATATTAGCCCAAAAGCTCAGAACACCCAAGATACAATTCACAGACCACATGAAGCTCAAAAAGAAGGAAGACCAAAGTGTGGATGCTTCAGACCTTCTTAGAACATAGAACTAAATGCAGGATTAGGCACATCCTCTTCCACGGAGGCCAGATAAGGCTCTTCTGCTATATATGTGCTGGGGGCCACAGACCAGCCCATGTACAAAATGGAAAACAAAAATACAGTAGGAAATATAGAGACAAAGTATGGAGCAGAGTCTGAAAGGCCATACAGAGACTGCCCCACATGGGGATGCATCCCATATACAGCCACCAAACCCAGACAATATTGCAGATGACAAGAAGTACATGCTGACAGGAGCCTGATATAGCTGTCTGCTAAGAGACTCAGCCAGAGCCTGACAAACACAGAGGTGGATGCTAACAGCAAACCATTGGACTGAGAATGGGTTTACCAATGGAGGAGTTAGAAAAAGGACTGAAGTAGCTGAAGGGTGTTGGAACCCCATAAGAACATCAACACCAACAAGACCCCCCCCCCAAAGCTCCCAGGGACTAAACCACCATCCCAAGAGAACACAGAGATGGACCTATGACTCCATCAGCATATGTAGCGGCAGATGGCCTTGATGGTCATCAATGGGAGGAGAGGCTCTTGGTCCTGTCAAGGCTCGATGCCCCAATGTAGGGGAATGTCAGGGCAGGAGGTAGGAGGGAGTGGGTGGGTTAGTGGGAGAGGGAGCACCTCATAGAAGCATGGGGAGTGGGATAGCAGGTTTCTGGAGGGGAAACCGGGAAATGGAATAACATTTAAAATGTAAATAAAAATGCAATAAAAAGAATGGTATGTATAAATAAATAAATAAATAAATAAATGCGCTCTTGGAGCATATACACACTACTGACCATGTTATATGCATTCCAAAACACTGAGGAATTTCATAATGGTAAAGGTGATCACAAAACTTCATCAATAAAGTTCAAGTGAAATTATCATAAAAATATCAGTCAATAGAATAAGATGAAGCGCCATGTGTTTAATCAGGGCTCTCTAAGATGCATAACACTTAGGAAGTAAACTGAAGGAAAAATGTTTTATCTGTGCTAAAATATTATTTATAATCATTTCAAATAGGACACAGCCTACTTCTAGAAAGAAACAATATGATCCAATAAAAACTTAAGCAAGTGAAAGAGAAGCTAATCTTTATGCTCCCTAACTACTAGATTCTAAACCACTCGAGCGTTATGCTTACCTAAAAACAGAGGGCAGGTATAGGAGAAGAAAAAGAGAACATGCTTCCACGCAACTTCACAGGCGAGTGTCGGCTGGATTCGACTCTTGGGCCACAGCTTCCTGACTTGTTCATCTAGCGCACAGTCATAATTATAGATGATACTTTTGCCCCTTTATAAGTTCATAACTCCTACATGTTGAAGTCAGACAGATAATGGTTAAGATTTCCCAAACATAAAAAAAAGTTATTGAGAATCACTTAATCACATCCATTAGATAAAGTGAAAGTGAAGTTGGATATTTTTCCCAAGGAATCTGTAGATGCTGTGTATTTAAATACTGAATAAACTTAATATATAGAGTAGAAAACAGCTATGAAACCTGACTTTTTTTAATGCAGCACACACTATAATTTAAGAGCCCTGTTGAAAGCTAATTGCTCTAGACTAATAAAAATATTACATCTCAAAATAGTAAATATTGACAAATAAAACTAGAAGAATTTATTAAACTATAAAACTCATCCACTCTTACCACAAGCCTTAATGCAGTATATTGAACAGATAATAAAATTTTGAGTAGATAATAAAACGTAATGGTTTAGCTTTAATAACTTGTAAGCTGAAAGTACTTCAAGTAAGAAATGTTTGGAACACTGAACCCAGTGTTCTTGCTTATTAGTGGCCCTACTTAGTCAAGACCTTAGTGCAATTCATTTCCTTGTACATTAAGACGTTGTCAAGGATTTTGTGCATCTCAATTGATGAGAGAAATACGTTTTGTTTGCTCTGGTTTGGCCTCTATGGTGCATCGAAGCAACTTATCAGACTCCACGGCTGTTTGTGGACTGCATCAGGATGGTCAAAACTTACTAAAGTTAATAATTCCCATGTTAGATAGTGTGTCCACTGGCATCAGATATTAACATTTCAATAGAGTTTGGGAAAATAAATATTACTTTTAGAGACTAGTTTAGTGGTTTGTTAGGGTTATCCTCCAGAATTCTGTCAAAATTATACCTGGAAAAAAAATTTGAGTCTCAGATGGCAGGCCTTTGACAGGTTGATTGTAACTTTAAATGACAAAATCACTTCTTGATGAGCAAACCAACAGCAAGGAAACACAGCGGTTAAGGTGTGCTCAATCACGCTGTTGAAAATAGTTTCTTTTTTATTTTATTTTTCTTGGATATTTTATGTATTTACATTTCAAATGTAATCCCCTTTTCCCCCTCTCCCATAGCCCCTCCCCTTATTCTATGAGGACGCTCCCACTCCCACCCACCCACTTGAACCTCACTGCCCTGGCATTGGGGAAATGAACCTTCACAGGACCAAGGGCTTTTCCTCCTACTGATGCTGGACAAAGCCATCCTTCTGCTACATATGCAGCTGGAGTCACGGATCCCTCCATGTGTACTCTTTGGTGGGTGGTTTATTCCCTGGGAGCTCTGAGGGATCTGGTTGGTTGTTATTGTTGTTCTTCCTATGGTGTTACAAACCCTTTCAGCTCCTTCAGCCTTCTCTCTAAGTCCTCCACTGGAGTCCCCTTGCTCTGTCCAATGGTTGGATACAAGCACCCTCATTTGTATCAGTAGGGCTCTGGCAGAGCCTCTCAGGATACATTCATGTCTGGTTCCTGTCAGCAAGCACTTCTAAAATAGTTTCTAAACCTATCATTACAGGGTAACCATGTCCCCAAAACACTTTCACTTCCCACTTCTTTTCTTGGCCCATAAACGGTAGCGCTACAAACCTCTTCACTGTAAGTCACAAGTCTAGCAGCACAAACTGCACAAATCTCCCATCTGAAGACGGGAGGTGAGGGCCATGGTATCTCTCTTAGACCACAGCTTTTCAACTTTGTGATCTCATTAAAGTAACCATGGTATTTCGCCCAAAGGAGACAGATGATCAAAGTTGTCAACAAAAGTTGTTTCTTCACAGTAGAAAATTTTCTAAATAATCTTGGAAGTCCTTGGAAGGAGAAACTCATATGCCTTGACTTCAGGAAAACATATTAGTTGTATATAAATTTCTATGATATTTGTCCAGTAGCACTGGTCAAGCATCGCACTCCTGAATCCCAGCCTGACTTCAAGAGCCTTGTATCTCTAATTTGAACACATTACAGATGTAAAAATATGGTAAAAAATCAGGGAAATCAGAGAAAGGAGATGGTTCGGTAGGTAAAGTGCTTACTGCACAAGGATTAGCTGAATTTGGACGTCAAGCGGCCACATGAAAACTATTGCTGGCCCACAACCTTAACCCCAGGGCAAGGATACAGAGACATGTGCAGGCCCCCATGCAGGCACTCTAGCCAAGCAGCCACAGGAAACTGTACATCCTTAACCTCAGGGCGAGGACACAGGGACATGTGCAGCCCTCCCGCCTGGCTATTCTAGCCAACCAGCACGAACCAGCTTCAGTGAGGTAACCTGTCTCAAAAAACAATGCAAAATGCAATAAAGGATACAGAGTTCACCTCTGTCCTCTTCTCATACACATGCAGTTACACACACACACACACAAACACACACACACACACACTGACACACACACACGTGCACACACACAGACACACACACATGCACACACACACATGCACACACACATGCACACACACATGCACACACACATGCACACACACATGCACACACACATGCACACACACATGCACGGGGGGTGGAGGCTTAAATCAGGCCAAATTTAATTTTGTAAAGGTGAAAAACTCTTCATTAAAACATCAACATATATACTAATAATGTACCTGGGATAATAAAAAGATACCAGAAACCCCACTCAAAATAGTTAATTCAGCTACATTAAAGATAGAAAGCCTATGTTTAAAAATATAAAGGCTATATGGGGCATGTACATATATAGAGATACATGGAGAGATAGATGATAGATAGATAGATAGATAGATAGATAGATAGATAGATAGACTGATAGATGATAGATAGATGATTGATAAATAGACTGATAGATGATAGATAGATGATTGATAGACTGATAGATGATAGATAGATGATAGATAGATAGATAGATAGATAGATAGATAGATTATATATGTATAATCTGTTAAACATATATATTATGTTATATACATATGAAAGTATAACATTTATTCAATAAATTAAAATACTTTTCCAAACTGTCCATTTCAATAACTGTCATAGTTTTTATGAATTATTGAATGCAGAAAGTCCATAAAACCATTATTTACAGAAAAAGTAGTAAACATTTCATAGATGCAAATAAATCTTTGAACATTAACAATGGTATATGTTATTTTTCATCTATCTGATTAGCAAAGGTTAAACACATGGGGAGAACATGCAATGTTGGTACAGAAATGGTGAAATATATATGTTATGGAATCATAAAATGATATTAACTTCTCAGTTAACAGTCTGTCAAATTTTAAGACTGTTACAGATTGCAATATGAAGTGGTAAAAAATATATGGATTAAGGCAAGTATTGAGTAACTATTCAAAGACGTGAGTTGTGACTCATTTTATACTAGGTGATAAGTGATCTAAGTATTCAATGTAAAACTCATCAAATTCTCATGACAAATCTTACATGGTACTAAACATCTGTGGTGTATTTTATAGGTGATTGGAAAATCTGAAACCAGTTCTCAGTTTTACCCAGAGAATGAATGCCATAGCCATTCAAATCAAGACATACCTGATTTTTTTTTTATTAACTTGAATATTTCTTATATACATTTCGAGTGTTATTCCCTTTCCCGGTTTCCGGGCAGACATCCCCCTCCCCCCTCCCCTTCCTTATGGGTGTTCCCCTCCCGACCCTCCCCCCATTGCCGCCCTCCCCGAAACAGTCTAGTTCACTGGGGGTTCAGTATTAGCAGGACCCAGGGCTTCCCCTTCCACTGGTGCTCTTACTAGGATATTCATTGCTACCTATGAGGTCAGAGTCCAGGGTCAGTCCATGTATAGTCTTTAGGTAGTGGCTTAGTCCCTGGAAGCTCTGGTGGCTTGGCATTGTTGTACATATAGGGTCTCGAGCACCTTCAAGCTCTTCCAGTTCTTTCTCTGATTCCTTCAACGGGGGTCCTATTCTCAGTTCAGAGGTTTGCTGCTGACATTCGCCTCTGTATTTGCTGTATTCTGGCTGTGTCTCTCAGGAGCGATCTACACTTCTGCACTTCTTTGCTTCATCCATCTTGTCTAATTGGGTGGCTGTATATATATGGGCCACATGTGGGGCAGGCTCTGAATGGATGTTCCTTCAGTCTCTGTTTTAATCTTTGCCTCTCTCTTCCCTGCCAAGGGTATTCTTGTTCCCCTTTTAAAGAAGGAGTGAAGCATTCACATGTTGATCATCCGTCTTGAGTTTCATTTGTTCTAGGCATCTAGGGTAATTCAGGCATTTGGGCTAATAGCCACTTATCAATGAGTGCATACCATGGACATACCTGATTTTTAAATTATTACTGCTTTATTTTATTTATTCTTGTCTAATCTATTACGCCACAAATACAGCTTTCCCTCCTTCCTCCCTGCCAGTCTCTTCCCACCATTTTTCTCTTCAGCAAAGGGCAGGCCTCCGGCTATCAACAAGCATGGCATAACAAATTGCAGTGAAACTAAGCACCACCTCCTTGGAATAAAGCTGGAGGAGGAAATAGGAACAGGAAAAGGTCTCAAAAGCAAGCACAAGATTCAGAGATGACACCCTCTCCCACTCTTAGGAGTCCAACAAGAAGACTGAAGTATACAACTGTAACGTATATGCAAGGGATCTGGGTCAGACCCATGCAGGCTCCCTGATTGTCATTTCAGTCACTGTGAGTCCCTATAGGCCCAGGTTACTTAATTCAGAGAGCTTTCTCTGGTATCCCTGACCCCTGTGATTCCTACAATCTCTCTTCCTATTTTCTTCCACGGTATTCTCAGAGCTCTGCCTAATGTTAGGCTGTGGGTCTCTACATCTGTTTCTATCAGTTGCTAGATGAAGCTTCCTTGATGATGATTGTTCTAGGCTCCTATCTAGGAGGATAAGAAAGTGTCATTAAAAATCATTTTATTGGGGCTGGTCCTGTTTAGTTCTATCCAGAGTCTATGGGCTATTAAGCTTCTGAATTCTGGCAGTCTGGGTAGTGGGCTCCTACCCATAGTATAGGTCTCAAGCTGGACCAGTCATTGGTTGGACACTCCCACAATTCCTGTACCACTTTTATCCCAACATATCTTACAGGCAGGACAAATTGTAGGTTGAATGGTTTGTGATTCAGTTGGTATCCCAGTTACTTCACTGGAAGTCTCTCCTGGTTACAGATGTCCAGTTCAGGTTCCATAGCCCACATTACTAGGTGACTTTGCTAGAGTTACCCTCACAGATTCCTGGTCTCCATTGTACTAGGCTTCTAGCTATACGCCCAATTCCAGTTGCTTCTTCCAATACTCTCTCTCCCTCCATCCTCCCCCCAGCTGATCCCTCCTGTTCCTGTCCCATCAAATCCTGCAATATCTATTCTATTTCCCTTTTCTAAGGAGATTCATTGGCATACATGATTTTAAAGCTACCACTATAAAGAAGGTAGATACAAAATAATGTTTACATATGCAAATAGATAGGCAGGCATGTGACAGTTTATATATACATATATGTGTGAGTTTGATATATATCATTTATATATAAATATATATAAATTTTTATATATGCAAATGTATATATATAAAAGTCTAAGGAATGGCTTTTAAATAAGATCTCAAAAGCATAAGCATAAAAAAGCAAAAATAACAAATGCCATTATAGCAAATGAAAACATTTTGTGTAGCAATAAAAAAATAACAAATAAACCCTACACAATGGGAATAGGGATATATATGTTTGCATGCACATATATGTTGGGGGTAGGCCATGTATATATATATATATGTATGCGTACATGTATGCATATTATATATACATTTATGATACACAATTGGAAATAGATATTTTTTAACAAATTTTGTTGACAAAACTAGTTAAATGCAGAAGAATGAAATGGAGTCCATATCTTATACCATGATTAAGAATCAAGAGAGAACATTATAAACATAAAAGCTGGTCTTTTGTCTTGATAGAAGAAAAGTCATTTGTCTGAAAAATGACTTTTAGATAAGATCTCAAAATCATATGTTAAAATTATCAAATGCTATTATATCAAACTAAAGGCCGTCTATGTAACAATGGAAATATAACAAAGAAACCTGATAGAACAGGGGGAAACATTCACAAACCATACATCAGAAGGGGTTATTGTACGAACAACATAAAGAGCTCAAAAAACTCAATTACAAGAAAGTAAATAAGTCAATTTAAAAATATGCAAAGGAATAGGAGATGGTTCCATGTGTAAAACACTTTCTGATAAGCATTAGGACCTCAGTTCAAACCTCTAGAACCCTGGAAGCTAGGCAAAGTAACTTGTATTTGTTATCTCAGGGTTCTACAGAGTAAAGTTCCTTACAAGCTCAGGGCCAGTGAGCCTGGTATATGCAGCACAGAAGCAAACAACACACAGTGCCTCTCAAGGTAGAAGGTGAGAACTTACCCTTCAATCTGTCCTCTAACCTAGTACATGTGCTGCGGTACATGTGCATAGCACACACACACACACACGCACATACACACACACACGCACACATACATACATACATACACACACACACACACACACACACACACACACACACACACACACACACACACACACAAGCAGACAGGCATTTCCCCAGGCCTGCCTTTTCAGACACATAATTTGTAAAGGTGAATTTACATTTTTGTCAAGTTCAATAAACTTTGAACCAAAGTTTCAAAAATAGTTAATTCTATGCCAAAGAGTCCAGGTCAATTGACTAATTAGAACTGTGCAGTTATGAAGAGTTGAATTACACTAGTCCGCCTTTAATCCAGATATTTATCAATCGTGTCTACATCTCTCCAACATGTCCTATCATCCCTCCAACTACTAGATAGAACCTTTAAAGCATTCTCAACACACCATTCTCTTCCACCCATGAAGAAGCTAAGGATGTTACCACCTCGTGTCTGTGATCTATGAGAGACACATTCCTGCTTTACTGTACCCTCCTCCCTGCTGTCCCCACCAATGTTTTTGAAAACTGCCTTAATTTGTGACTTTTCTTTTGTTCTTTGATTATAAAATGACATGTAACAACTTTCATGTAGAGACCTGTCAGTCACAACCTAAATCCATGTCCCTCGAGCATGATCACTCATACCTGGCTCAAGAGTATCCTTCACCTTGAAATGAGAGCTATATTTTCTGTTGACAATACTTAATACACTTAATTGTCAACTTTCTTTGGTGTCTCTGTATGGAAATTTTTCAATAGAGAGTTAATGGAATACACAGTGACTAAAGTGAAATCATTTGAAGACAAGGCCAGAGAAGGATGGTCTGGAATATCCCTCATTTATAAATTCATTTCAAAGATAAAAAAAATAAAAAAGCAGGAAAAATTAGATATTGATAGAGGAATGAGGGAGCCTACCCAGAAGCTAAGTCATTTTTAATTATTGTTTAGAAAAAGAAACAGTCTCTCGTGATTTAAAAATAGATTTCAGTACAGAGAAACCAACTGAAAAAAGTTGCTTTTAGAAGTCAGTAAGTAACTAGTTAGGAAAAAAAATGGTATCATGAAATTTGCAAGCAAATAGAACTAGGAAAAAATCGTCCTGAGCAGGACAACCCAGACCCGGAAAGACAAACACGAGATATATTCACTTTTAAGGGAATACAGCAGTAAGGTAAAGGACAGCCACAGTGCAATCCACCGACTCAGAGAAGTTAAAGAGGAGAAATCTAGGGACAGGAGGAGAATGTCTGGATCTCCCTGGGAAGGGGAAATCGATTAGATTCTGTAGGTGGACTGGGGACAGGTAGGAATGGGAACAGGAAGGATTATGTCAGGGAGGGAGGACTGGAGGGAGAGACAACTGTAATAGTTGGGTATTTAAGGGATGATATGGAAAGCTGGTGCAGTAGAAACTTTTGCACCTGGAGCCTATGAAATTTTTCCCAATTTTTTGACTTTTCATCTTTGAGAGGAGTTTATAAATGACGGACGCTCCAGACCATCTTCCTCTGGCCTTGTCTTTAAATAATTTTAAATGAGGATGACCCTAGCAAGGATTCCTGATAATGGAGGTTAGAGCCTGAAGTGGCCATCGTCTGTAACCAGGCATGGCACCCAGTGGTGAGGCACCAACCCAGTCACAAAACCTTCCACCCACAACCTGTCCTGCCTGAAAGATTAGCTGGAGCAATGGTGACTTAGAGCTTGTGGAAGTGGCCAACCAATGACTGGTCTAACTGTGGCCCATACCAGGAAAGGGAGCTCATGTTTAACATTGCCTAGATGGCCAGGATACAGAAACTAGATGGCTTAGAGACCTATGCTAGGACAAAATATAACTGACAAAAAAAAGGACAGCAAAAGGCAATGAAATGAGATTCTGCTGTATTCACAGAATCTGCGTGGGTCTGCACTAGACTTTCTTTTTTTTTTTCCTTCTTTTTTTGGTATTAATAATATTTTTTTTATTAACTTGAGTATTTCTTATTTACATTTCGAGTGTTATTCCCTTTCCCGGTTTCCGGGCAAACATTCCCCTAGCCCCTCCCTCTCCCCTTCTTTATGGGAGTTCCCCTCTCCATCCTCCCCCTATTGCCGCCCCCCCAACAATCTAGTTCACTGGGGTTCAGTCTTAGCAGGACCCAGGGCTTCCCCCTTCCACTGGTGCTCTTACTAGGATATTCATTGCTACCTATGAGGTCAGAGTCCAGGGTCAGTCCATGTATAGTCTTTAGGTAGTGGCTTAGTCCCTGGAAGCTCTGGTTGCTTGGCATTGTTGTTCATAAGGGGTCTCAGGCCCCTTCAAGCTCTTCAGTTCTTTCTCTGATTTCTTCAGCGGGGGTCCTATTCTCAGTTCAGAGGTTTGCTGCTGGCATTCGCCTCTGTATTTGCTGTATTCTGGGTGTGTCTCTCAGGCGAGATCTACATCCGGTTCCTGTCAGCCTGCACTTCTTTGCTTCATCCATCTTATCTAGTTGAGTGGCTGTATATGTATGGGCCACATATGGGGCAGGCTCTGAATGGGAGTTCCTTCTGCCTCTATTCTAAACTGTGCCTCCCTAGTCCCTCCCAAGGGTATTCTTGTTCCCCTTCCAAAGAAGGAGTGCAGTATTTGCATTTTGGTCAGATTTCTTGAGTTTCATGTGTTCTGTGCATCTAGGGTAATTCAAGCATTTGGGCTAATAGCCACTTATCAATGAATGCATACCATGTGTGTTTTTCTGTGATTGGGTTACCTCACTCAGGATGGTATTTTCCAGTTCCAACCATTTGCCTACGAATTTCATAAAGTCATTGTTTTTGATAGCTAAGTAATATTCCATTGTGTAGATGTACCGCATTTTCTGTATCCATTCCTCTGTTGAAGGGCATCTGGGTTCTTTCCAGCTTCTGGCTATTATAAATAAGGCTCCGATGAACATAGTGGAGCACGTGTCTTTTTTATATGTTGGGGCATCTTTTTGGTATATGCCCAAGAGAGGTATAGCTGGATCCTCAGGCAGTTTAATGTCCAATTTTCTGAGGAACCTCCAGACTGATTTCCAGAATGGTTGTACCAGTCTGCAATCCCACCAACAGTGGAGGAGTGTTCCTCTTTCTCCACATCCTCGCCAGCATTTGCTGTCCCCTGAGTTTTTGATCTTAGCCATTCTCATTGGTGTGAGGTGAAATCTCAGGGTTGTTTTGATTTGCATTTCCCTTATGACTAAAGATGTTGAACATTTCTTTAGGTGTTTCTCAGCCATTCGGCATTCCTCAGCTGTGAATTCTTTGTTTAGCTCTGAACCCCATTTTTAATAGGGTTCTTTGTCTCCCCTCTGTCTAACTTCTTGAGTTCTTTGTATATTTTGGATAAGGCCTCTATCTGTTGTAGGATTGGTAAAGATCTTTTCCCCAATCTGTTGTTTGCCAAATTTTTGTCCTAACCACAGTGTCCTTTGCCTTTTACAGAAGCTTTTGCAGTTTTGAGATCCCATTTGTCGATTCTTGATCTTAGAGCATAAACCATTGGTGTTTTGTTCAGGAAATTTTTTCCTGCACTAGACTTTCTGCATGGTTGTTTAGCTTGGAGTTTCTGTTGGACTCTTAACAATGGGTAAATAGCAATTGAGGGAGACACCCTGACACTCTGAGAAACAGAGACAGAGACAAAGCAAGAGAGATAGAGACAGAGAGACAGACAGAGACAGAGAGAGGCAGAGAGATGTAAAATCAAAAAGAAAGTCTTAAAAGGCAAAAATTTCAAGCTAAAAGAACTCCCTTCATAAACACCCAGAACTTATTTCATACAATTTATCTTTGCCATGTGTAGATGGCAGAAGCAAAAATAATGCAATTTTACCTTTGGAAGGGAGTTTGAATATTTCCTGGTTCAAAGACATCTGTGCTGTTTTAGAAAGGAAGGAAATGAGTTGCAAAGAGATTAACCAATTTGCCCAACGTTCAGGAGCCAAATCCAAAATAATCTGGCAGCAGATCCAAAATAACCGTAACTCTCACCCTCACGGTGAGAAATAATAATAATAATAAACTGAAATAATATGATAAATATTAACTTCAAACAAAATGAGCTCTAACACGCAACACTTTCCCAGCCTTCAAAAGTCACACCTCCTCTCTACATAAACAAATACAGCCTCCAAATTGTTACTTTGCGTAAGACAGTTTGGAAAAGGTGATTTCATCAGCATCTGGGAATCTTTTCTTTTCCAATCACAAAGCAAGAAGTACCTAATACCTATTTAGGTATCCCCAGAATGTGAAAATAATGTTGAATGAACATATGCAATTTCTGGAAAATCCATGCAAAGCAAAGGAGAAAAAAGAATCTAACAAGTGGGTGCTCACTTACAACCAAGATGTTTGGATCACAGGGAAATCGTAGTTCTTAAACTGGTCACAGATAATGTATGTATCCCTTCCTCAAACGGTCATACGATATACCCAGACCACAGTTTTCCCTACCTCCACTCCTGAGTCCCCACCACCATATGCCACCTCCCATTTCCCTCAAATCCACTCCTCCTCTGTTTCCCTTCAGGCTCCCAGGGATAGCATCAAAACAGGGCTTAACAAGATACAGCAAGACTAGGCACAAACCCTCATATTACGGCTGGGCAAGGCAACCCATGTAGAAGGAGCCCATGAGTAGGCAAGAGTCAGAGACAGCCCCACTCCTACAGTTAGGAGTCCCACATGAACACCACACTATCCGCCATAACATAGGGGAAGGTCTTCAAATCTAATTTGTAGTTCAAATTGTGAATTATATGAATTATATGAAATGGTATCTCAAAGTTGAACCATGTAAATTTTTTTAACATTTTTTAGTTCTTTAAGAGCTTTGTACAATGTATTTAGATGACATTTATTCACCCCAATTCTTTCCAGACCACCTCTCACTTCCATGCTCATCCAACTTTGAGACCCTTTTTAAAAAGTCAAGATCAATTTGTGCTGCTCAAAGATTCTTGGATATGTGGTCTCCAGTGGAATGTGGTCAACTTACTAGGTACTACACCCTTAGAGAAAACTGTCTCTCCCTCTTCCAACAGCTAACAATTGTTAATGGCTTCATGACTAGGGGTAAAATTTTGTGCTCAACTCCCATCTCCATGCTGAGATTTTGTCTTACCTGGGACTGGATAGGTCTTATGAATTCTACCACAACCACCGTGAGTTCACATGTATAGCCACCCTGCTGTCCAGAAGATGGTGTTTCCCTATACTCATCTACCACCTCTAGTCCTTATATTCTTTCAGCCTTCTGGTCTACAATGATCCCTGAACCTTAGGAGAAAGGGTTTTGGTAAAAATGTTCTATTTAGAGCTGAGAATTCTGCTATTTCCTATTCTTTACAATTAGGAGAGTTATGAATTTCTACCTTAATCATCATCTACTGAAAGCAGAAATGTCTCTGGTGAGGACTGAAAGATACGTTAATCTATGGGTATAAAGATAAATCATAAGGAATTATTTTAGTATTATGTCCAGAGTAATATTAACAGGCTCTCCCCTAGGATTTATGTCCTGTTCATCCACAGGTTTTTGGCTTAGTAATGGTGCCATGTAAGGGTTTCATCTAGTGGAGTGGGACTTAAAACCAACCAAAAAGTACTAAGTTACTCCCATGATGCCAATGCCACTAGAGTATCACTGGTATATCTTACTAGGTCAGCCATTATTCTAGCCAATGGAATTCACATCTGGGTGTGCCTAGTGATTACTCCTTGAGTAGCATGCTTGGAACCTTCCAGCACTATGAGAGCTAAACAATAGCTCCAGGTCAGTTTCAGTTCGATTTCTCGATGTTCAATGTCTTACTATCAAGTTCTGGATAGTTTTAGGAAAAAGTAAAAGACCCTATAACGTTTGAGACATTGTGTTCTTTTAAAAGTCCTTTTATAGTGGGGCAAGATTTCCTCTTCTTAAAGGTAGTAACTTGGTAATGTTCATTTATGGTTTCCTTTTTACTGAGTGAGTGTGTGTGTGTGTGTGTGTGTGTGTGTGTGTGTGTGTGTGTGTGTGTAAAATGTGTGTGCATTGGCTTGTTTTTAGGTCTATGAACATTCTTGGTTTTGCAAACCTTGTAAGTTTTTATAGGTTTTGTATTTTACTTTTTAACAAATATAGTTACTCACCTGTAAATACAATTGATATAAATTAGAAATGTCAGCCTCAATTAAAACATGAGATCCAAATATGTATACTTTATATTATATTTTATATTACATATTATATGTAAATTATACATATAATTTTACTATACTTATAAATAGCTTTAAAATACATAGCATGCAACAAAGAAACTAATAAAGTTAATATGGAAAACACACACTGAGAAATGACTTCTCAGGAAGGCATAGTTTGAACTGAACTTTCCATATCAACTTTAGAGAAGAATTAGATACAAATAGCCATTTAGTTTCCCTTGTTCCTTGCAAGAATAAGCAAAACCCACAACACTCATTTAATCATGGACTATCTGTAGCCAGCAAGATGGCTACAGATAGTCCATGATTACAAACAGTTGTTACTATTGCAGAGGACTCAACTTTTGGCCACCAACACCCATATCTGACTGCTGACAGCCATGGAAACCACAGCCCAGGGGAGCTGACACCTTCATGTAGCCTCCACATGCACCTACACTCAGATGCACAAATACACACAGACACACAATTTAAAATAAATCTTTAAAGGCAACACTGAATGCACTCAGGAAGTGTTAAATTCAAGAGAGAAGGAGCACATGAAGTTGAGAGGGAAATGGAGCCTAGGAAGAAAATTGAAAGGGACAAGATGTAGAGTAGATTGGATCCAAATACATTATATGCAGGTATAAATCTTAAATATTTAATTAGTTCATGGGTTATACCAGGGAGGGTATGTGTAATAAATAAACAATATTCGCAATATGTCAAGCCTGACTGACAGGCGCTCGCGCGGTCAGGGTGTACAGCGGGAAGACAGAGTCACCTCCTGTTAGGGCGGGAGAGTCTTAAGAAAGCGAGGCTGCTGCTCACAGTGGAGGAGCCAAGCACACACTAGTGTCCCACTGCCGAGTCAGATGCGTAGGGACTTTCAAGCTGTGAGTTTCCTGCTTTGTACGTAGGAAGGCTTAGCTATGGCTCCCCCCATTGAAGAGGTTCCGAGGACAATACTGTAGAATCATCTCTCTCCTTCCACCTTTACTTGGCTTCTGAGGTTAGACTCAGCCCACCAGGATTGTGAAGAAAGTGCCTTTACCTGCTGAACCGTCAGCCTCAATATTTCAACCCACCGGTATGTAGTTGGGTCACTGTTGACCTTTCTCTTTAAAAAAGAAAAATGGAAAAAAAAAAAAAAAAGCTACATGAACAAGCGTATTCACGCTGCATTCTAAGTCAACATCTGGAATCTCAAACAGCAGCCAGGAGGAGACAGACGAGAGTGTGCGTGATGGGATTTCGGGGTAAGACCCTTTCTGAGAAGAGCAGCAGGTAACAAAATGGTTGTGCGTGGTTGTTGCCGTGCACCAGCATGGAACTGCTTGTCTCAAGTCAAATCAGAAACCTGTATTTTTATATATTATATATTCTTCTTTTAAACTGCAGGAAATCGATTCATAAAGAAGCCGATGTTTCTCAAATAATGAAACCTGCATCTTCGGACAGATAGGGCCTATGGAACCTAAGTTTGGGACAGAGCCACAGATGGCTCTGACCCACATCCTCTGTTGTCCCTCATGCTGCCCCTGTGTGTTCCTTCAGAATGTCTAGATTTGTGTGTGACCTTGAAGGGCCATTTTACTTTCCATTTCTCCTAACCCTTTCCTGAACTCACTGAAAGTACCCATTTGTCCTCTGAAGCACCGTTGTTGTATTTGGATTCTTCCTTCTTTACGACAGTAAACACTCCGAGCTCAGTAATTCTTTTTAGTAATGTTTCACTTCAATTAAATGACCGGGCATGCTCCAGTCATACTGGATTCAACTTTAAATATTCCATCTCAAACGACACGGTCTTGCATGCGAGCAATAGGGCAGTATTTGAGGATTAATCACCACACATTTTTAATGAAAGACAACAATGCCGACCAACCAGAGCTTCCAGGGACTAAGCCACTACGCAAAGACTATACATGGACTGACCCTGGGCTCCAACCTCATAGGTAGCAATGAATATCCTAGTAAGAGCACCAGTGGAAGGGGAAGCCCTTGGTCCTGTCAAGACTGAACCCCCAGTGAACGGGATTCTTGGAGGGAGGGCGGTAATGGGGTAGGATGGGGAGGGGAACACACATAGAGAAGGAGAGGGGGATGGGTTAGGGGGACAGGGGGACGTTGGCCTGGAAACTGGGAAAGGGAATGACATTTGAAATGTAAATAAGGAATACCCAATTTAATAAAGATGGGGAAAAAAGTCGATGTACATCTTTGAAAGTCCAGACTGCTTTTTTTCTTTTTTGATACAGTACCCGGAAGTCATGTGTTAGACAGATGGCTTTCTTTCCCCCTTCACAGTTTGTATACATAGTTTAGATAGGGAACTTTCTAGCAAAACATCGATTTTCTTAGCACTGACTTCTTTATTTTCCCATGAAATGAAGGTTCACACTCCCTCAAGCACATCTTTAAAATATCTTGACTCTGCATGTAGTGATGAGATTGTTTTATAAACCAATTTTAGGCTTGTGATATATCTGTGCCATTTGTCTGCAAATACAATATTTTCAAATTGCTGTATCTTGACCTGAATATTTTCACAAGCTGAGAAGTAGCATCATTTCAAATTTACCCAGCTAACCATTTTAAAGTCCTGAATATTTTTCCTGAATTGGGTTAGTTTGTATTAAAATAAACTTTTGAAAAGATTCATATGTTTTAATTCAGAGATTAAGAAAACAGATTTTTCTAAAACCCACTCTTGTAACCTTCCTTCCCTGTAGCCTCACCGGAAGGTGATGTCAGTCTTAATGCTCATTATCAACTTCCAAGTCATTCATGCACCCCACCTATGAAGATTCAAAATGAATTTCCCATCTGCAAGGGAGCCAAACTACAATTTAAACTTGGAGACAAAGGAAAAATGCTAAAAAATGTATTCCTCAGAATATTCTAAAAATTATTCTGTCTCTCCCTTCCTCCCTCCCTCTCTCTCTCTCTCTCTCTCTCTCTCTCTCTCTCTCTCTCTCTCTCTCTCTCTCTCTCTCTCTCCTCTAGTGGAAGTATAGGAGGGGGCAGAGTTCCCTAAAGGTTCCATTAAAAACGTAGGGAACTGAACACAAATGAAATATCACAGGAGTTAAGGAGACTTTCGTTGATATTTAAATTTGAGCAGCTGAAGTTCAAACTGGCATTTCCACAATTTAAGCTGCATATTTAAGGAGGAGGGAAAAAAAAAAACAAGTGCTGAAAACTGAAACCCTCCCATGAGCAGTCATTCTATTTGAAAAATTAGAGAGTTGTCAAAGAACAGCCATAACATTTACAAGAATGTGGGGACAAAGTAAATTAAATGACAGACCTGTAAGAAGGTTTTGTGTGTGTGTGTGTGTGTGTGTGTGTGTGTGTGTGTGTGTGTGTGAGCATTTCTCCCTGCTAAGCAGAATAGACATAAATGGGCTGCCATGTGAAAACTTTGTGTAAAGAGATCTACCTCCAAATCTGCATGCCCATGAAGTAGTTCATAGAAACACATCTGTAAGCAGCTGGTGTGGTCCTGGGAATGGGTAGCAGTATGTGTGGCAAATGGTTATGTTATAGTGATGGTTATAGTTGTAACTTATAGTTATGGTAAATGTCCAGCCCCTCTGCCTACATCTGAAGCCTTGGGAGAAGCCCTAGCACTTGGCAGATTACCCTACAGAAGTTAACTGTTGGGTTATAAGTTAATAGTCAGAAATTCAGAGAGCAAGTGGAAATTCATAAAAACATAGGGATGTGTATGTAAAGAAACGTAGCTATGTATAGACTAGTGATGCAGAGCTGTTTGCTCTTTTCTTTTCTTCAGCATTGGGGATCACACTTGGAGCCTCTGTCATACCAGCTAAGCACTCTACCTCTGAGCTGAATACTAGTGTGTATGTTTAAACCAGAGGAACACAAAATTATCCAGTTTTAATCAGAAAATAAACCAAGAACACCAATAGACTTTTAATTGTCTCAGTCGGCCAGCCACCTCTTTCTAATAAGTATGACATGAAACATCTGTGCTCTTTAGAGGTTAAAATAATGGTCATGTCAGAAAGTAATATAATCAGGATAAAAACAAAACCAACTTCCTCGATGACCCTCTCCCATGAAGCAATAAAAAGCCTGCCCACTGGAGGCAAAAAACCTCCAACAGAAAATGTCAAGTTGAGAAATGCTTTGACATAAAGATAATGCAATAATAAAAGGAAGGAATACTTAGGGAGGGGAAACACTTGGAACAAAAACAATTTATGTGTAACAGAGAAGCTTCTGTACACATTTAAGGCATAACAGTGCTGGTAAAGGTTTCAGAAAATGATGAAATATTTTTGTTGATCTCACAGAGAGAAGAGAAAGCTTCATTGAAAAATCACCAGACTGCAAGATTCACACCAGCTTCCGGATAGCACATGGAAGTCTGTGTGCAAAACGTTGGTTGGCAGATGTAATGGTGGACTTCCTCCAAAGCTGATCATGATAATCACCAAAACCTGTGACTAAGTAGCCTTCCGTGGCAAACAGGATTTTCCTAGCATGGTTAAATTAAAGACTGAGATGGGGGAGGGTACTCAAAGGTATTCCCGAGTTGGCTCAGTTGATTAGACACATATGCTTAAAAGAAAAGCTTACCCTAGAGGCAGGGTAAGGGAACCAGGAGACAAAGCAGGCAGGTGACGTCTAAAAACTGGACAAGGCTATAGAAGTGGGTATTCCCAAGTCTCTAAGGGTGACACCAAGTATCCTGGTAATGAGCTGGTTAGCCAACAGGGCCCAGGTCCTTAAATGAGGAAAATGATGTTAATTTTGAGCCACTAAATTTGTAGTAATTTGTTACAGGGGAAATAGAAACTTATGACAGAGGAAGTCCTAGAATAAGTGTTTTTAAGGGGCATCTTCTCTTGGTGTGGCCTCGTTTTGATTTCAGGTTATTTTGCTTTATTCTTGTTTTGAATGCTAAGGATCAAACTCAGAGCCTTGCACACATCAAGCTTTGCAAAAAAGAACTTGCAAATACCTGTCTCAATTATGCGGTGGAATGACGTGCTATTTCATAGAAAATATGAGCAAGCACACAAGGGTTTGAAGGTAAAGAAATGTAAGGACCTTTGGGAAGCTGCCTGACTACTCCATCATCTCTTAGAGCATCGACGATGTTTTACTGTGCAAAACCTGCCTGCCAGTTTTTCATTTGATGGTAAGATACTAAATTTGGCAATATCACTCCCTCTGTGAAAGCTTTGATAGTGTCCATTTCATTTTGGAATTAGGTACCAATTTCACACCACCACTCATGTCCTCCAGGTTCTGACCCTTCACCGGTTTCTAGCTTTGCACCATTGTTGTTCTGCCTAGAATGTCTGAATGCATGAGTTCAGGACCACAGATTCCTCACTTCAAGAAAAATAAAGAGGGAGAGATTCCAACACTTGGATACAGATGAATCTTTCAAGAAAGTGGTGTGCATCAGAAGCACATGGACAGGATGGAAACTGTAGATTCCATAACAGAACCCGCCCTGCTGAATCAACCTGTGTAGGTCTTCTATAAACTCTCCAAGGGATGGTGGCAGCAGGACAACTGTACCCTTCTGAGACAGAAGCAGCATGAAACGTATCTCTCAGGCCAAGAAAAGACAACACTAGAAAATGATATGATGCCTTTATCTACCACCTAGCACTCATATCAACATAATTAATTGTTCTGGCTATAATTAAAGTGCTCTGAGGCGCCTTCCAGCATATGCTAGCTAGGACCTCAGATACCTGGATTCCTGAACCATCTCTGCTACTTCCTCAAAGCTCTACAGAGGCTGCTCAAGAACCTTCAGGAAACAAAGAAAAAGGTAATTGCAACACCGACTCACAGAATTGTGTAATACACACTGCATACTAATAGTAAATGCTCATGAAAAGCCATCCGTGCTTTATGAGAGACACTTCTCTGCTCAGAAAGCCATCCTTCTACTGAGGCTTTTGCTAACGTCTGAAAGATGCTCCCTGAATATCTAAACAGATCTATTTTCATCTTTCACAGATGGTCCATGAAATACAATAAAAAATTATCTATTTCTCCTGATGATTTCTAAACTGCTTGATCGATGACTGGTATTAAGCACCTGGATCATAAAATCTTTGCAATTGCTTTATGTGGTTATTCTTTCTCTCTGTTCTCGACTGGATTATCCAAAGCCACAGGAAAATGGGACAGAAAATACCAACAAAAATCTCTGCTTTAATTCTCTCAGATTTCCTGCTGATTTTTCCCCTCCTCTAGTGGCTAAACTAAAAGGACATAGATCACCATAGAAATTGATACCCAGAAACAAAACTTTAACAATAACATCCAGAATGACTAAGTGGAAATGAGGTTTACTACTTAGTGCTAAAAGTCAAAATCCAGAAGAGATAGGAATGAAGTAGTATTACTTCATTGGCCCTTGGCATCCTCAAGAATGTGAAGATTCATGGGTATTTGGGCAAGAATTCTGGATAGAGAGCATGTTCCTATGGACGAGCATCTCTGTAGGCCTCCTCAAAGGATAATGGAAACACCTCAGCTAGTCTCTTTATGAAACTGAGATCTGGAAGCCAAGGGCTAGTCAATTTCAGTGACACTGTTTTTGTTGGAACCACTGGAGAACAGAACTCCTAGATCTGCCCTTTGATGCTGATAGAGAGAACAGATAACTACAGAGAAACCTTTAATGCTGGACACAGAGAACCAGAGAGATACCTTTAATGCTGTACAGAGAGAACAGAGAGCCGTAGAAAAATAAAAATGCAATAACAGCACAATGGGGTGAGGTAGGAGAAACTGAGTGTGCCTGGGCTGGTTCCTCTCTGTGATCCAAGAGTGGAAAGGAGAAAAGTCCAGATTTGAAAGGTGGTATGCCTGCTTCAGGGCTGAAGAATCCTCTTAAAAAGAAACCCTTTAAAGAGGTGAAAACAGCAGGTACTGGCTATGCTGTGATTTTTTTTCTAGAGGCGCAAGGAGTAGCCACATTGTTAATTAACATCCCTATTGAGTAGGATAGCCAAAAGTTCCCTTTCTACAAACTAGTGGTGAAATATGACTTATCTATAAAATTCAGACAAATTTCAAAAAACACACACAGCCTAATCAGATCCCTCATTGTATATATTTAGACCATGGAACTATGGGAAAAGGAGGAAAAAGACCTAGTACTATAGACAGGGTTGTACAGAATCTACAGAAACCAGAAACCACACTGTCCCCCCACCAAAAGGAGGTGAGAAAGAAAGCAAACAAACAAAAACAAACAAACAAACAAAAAAACAGAACAAGACAAAAGACAAGAGAGATGCCATATTTGAATCAGAAGGACTTCAGAACAACTAAGTTTTAAAGTGGAATGAAGGCTGGGGGGAAATGAGGTTTATTTTAGAAGTAGTTCTCTTTTGCATACATCTGAAATGGACCTATCAAAACTGTGTATATACCACTATTAAATTCTAAAGTTTGTTTTTGACAAACTAAACTTCATTTTCCCAGCAATAGACCAAAAAAAAAAAAAATGTGGAGGCAATCATGTTAGTAATTTTCATGAGGTCAAATATAACCAAGGGCATTTTCTTTATGAAATAAGTCCTTTCCACCCTAAACCTTCAGCAGGATGTGGCTCAAGTTTCCTCATGTGTAAAATTAAGAAGTTGGACCTCAGCATCTGAATTTTCTGCCAACTCCATAAGTAAATGACTAGTAGGAAGTTCCTCTTGGCTCTCTACATTCAATCAAGTAAACAATTAGAGTGCTTCAGACTACGTAAACAGCTTTCTTGGAGGGAATGTAGTGACCTGAGATTCAAACATTCCCAAACAATGTTTCACTTCAACACATTGGGGCAGTAACTCTCCTGTGAGTGGCTCTGTATTTCCTATCAGGCTTTGTTCCAGAATTAATTCAGGAATCAAATGAAATAAGTGACCCTGAACCAATATGCCTTTTTAATTCTCTCTCTCTCTCTCTCTCTCTCTCTCTCTCTCTCTCTCTCTCTCTCTCTCTCTCTCTCTCTGTGTGTGTGTGTGTGTGTGTGTGTGTGTGTGTGTGTGTGTGTGTGTGTGTGTGTGTGTGCAGTTAGCCAGCTTATTTGTTGTTCGAGCAAGTTTAATTTTTATATAACACCATCTTTCTGTCGGTTAAGTTCCCCTCCGGAAAGATAACTGCTGTTATTTATTTTGCTTAATAAAGACTTCTAGAATCACATTTCCAGTATTAGCAAACTCGAAAGCTGTAAAGGGCCCAGAGCATTTCCCCTTTAAGTCTTAAGAGTCTAAGTCTCTTAAATCTCACAGAATGTGATTCTTGGTGATTTACTCTAAACCCCAGTGCAGCTAGGAAGTGCTAATGCACTTCGGTCAATACGAATATCTTATGAATGCACGGCTATCGTGTTTTCCAATATGTGATGCTATCCACGTCTACGATAGGGTTCGTAGGAGTGGCAGGTGTTGGCAATATTGTACTGTTCTTGAAGCAATAGAAAGGGGAAAAGTCATAATTCCATGGCAATAATTCCCATGCCACACTGACACTTTTAAATGTTTTCAATAGTGTTGATTTATTGGAAAGCTTAGAAAGGGAGTACTTAGAGCCAGCTTTCCCCATAAAATCTCAGTTAGTGACAGAGAATAACTTTTACATCTTTCAAACTGTCCATTGTGAAAGATTTTTTCATTACGATGGAGGTGTTTAGAGGGTTTTGATTTAATGTAGAATGATAACTCCCTTGAGTCTCTGACTTCTGGAAATAACAAACAATGAAACGTTACCTGTCCCCGGAGCGAGTTCAATAATGGAATGTGCTTGACTATCCATGGCAACAAAATGCGTCCCCAGTTTGCTTGAGCACTGTGATGTGGAGTTCTGACTCCCAAAAGTTAAAATGTATTTATAAATACATTACTTTGACCTTGTATTTTCTGAACAGGAAATGCTGTAACTCTCCATATTTGTCACTGTTCTGGTGGGGTTAATTTGGGCAAGTTTTTATTTAATTCTTGGAATGAGCAAATATCAGGGAATAAAAGCTTGATGCTCTGTAAATAGTTTTTTATACGTTAATCTTTGGAGTGTCATGCATGCTTTAAGCACATAAAAATGGTAAGTAAGGGATGTATACCAAGAGCGTTGGGCTAACTTACAGCTGCTTTATAAGTAACCAATTTGTAGGGGCAAACTGGTAAAAGACAACATAATTAGAATTAGAAGTTTCCTTTATAAATACCAACTTATAACCTTTTTTACCATCCTAATATCCTCTCCTAAGAGAAACATCCTCACCCCCTTGCCTGAGAATCAGCTTGGGAAATCCCTACTGGACAGGACATGAACCTAGGATAATCTCCTCCTTCAAAGGTGCCCGATTTTCAGTTACAGATGGGAGTAAACGAGGTCTGTAGTCATCCTCCAAAGACTCGGCAGGCTGTTGTTCCCCAGATCCACATGTAGTGATCGTTATAGCTCAGGCTTCTGGGTCACAATTCCACAGCTTCTCAATCAGATCTCAGTTGACCCAAGCATCTTCCTCTTAAATAACTGTTCTGGTGATGGTGCGTATGCTTATCTATAAGTCACCCTCTGATAAGCCACTGCTATTTGCCGGCTCGTGCCTGCCCTACACTGAGCAGCTCAGGGACACACAGTTAGCACATACTGAACTCACTAGAATGCCTCTCAAGATAACTCTACACCGTGGCCTAGAACAGCCTATCAGCTACTCTGGTCACGCATGGGAACACTCGGCTGTTGCTAGGATTCATGTGCTGTCTGACTGTCTCTAGTTCCTAACTTGAGTCCTTCTATGACATTTGGTTGTTTGTAGCTGTACTCCCCTAATTCCATATGACTCTCTCATTTTCTAGAAATAATTCCCCATTTTTGACTTTAGGTTCTTTGAGTGGTTTATGTTCCATAAACCAACGTGGTCCTGCTGAATAAAAATGTGTTCAGTGAAAGTGCTCTCTTGGCTCTGAAAATCATTCATTTCTCCTACAATTCTTTGAATTATCAGTGAAACTATTTTGATTAATTAAATTACGGCAGAGCATTAAAGTTTGATGTATATCTTACATGAGCACCTCAACTGCAGAAGAAAAACTGTGTAAGACAGGAAAGATCCCTTCCTGATGCAAAATAAGGATATCTAAAGAGCTCTAGGGTTCTACCTTAATGGTGGGGCCACTAAAAGCACAGAACACTTACAATTTTGAATTAATGATAGATCACAATAAATGGATTTTTGCTTGCCCTGGAATTTTTAGTGGGAAGGCTCCACAGACAAAATTGACCATATTTTCAGATGCTTGGGGATTTTTAACTGATCCATGAAGATATAAATATGCAATATTTATGGAAAGCTGTGTGATGTGTTAATGAATTTGTGCATAATACAATGTTTAAATCAGGCAAAAGATACTTATCGGGGACATTTACTCTTTCTTTATGGTGAAAACATTCAAAAGCTTTTCTTGTAGCTGTTACGGATGTACAGTACCTGATTTTCATCTATAGCCACCCTACTGTGTAATCACATATCTGAATGTTATGTTTTATCAATTAGAAATGGGAATGTATTTTAAAGCCAATTGAAGCTAACAGTGGGAGTGCAAAGCCCACTGTGGCTGGGGCCATTACCTCCCTCTAATGAAAACACAATTACCATTTATTTTTTTAAAGATTGTTAAGGAAGTCTTTCAGACTCTCCCCCAATAAGTCTAATTTCTAGCTCTTCCCAGAGGTGTCTTCATCCCTTTTAAAATCTCTATACTTCGTTTTGGTTTTTTTTCTTTCAACCCTGGAACAACTTACTGGGAGTTCTGAGTAACAAAAACATGACTAGAAAAGCCATATTTAATTTTTCTGTTTCTGCATTCCCTTTGATCCTGTGCTCCTGCAATCCTTCAGAACTACTTGTGAATTGTGTTTGCTATTCTGTCCAAGCCTGCCTGTTCCTGAGTTTCCAGATTTATTAAATAGCACTCAGAATTTAATCTCTGAAACATATTCTGTTACGGTCCCTAGTTCAGTTTCCATTATACATTCAATATCTTTCTAATATGCTTCTGTTCCCGTATGACCCTTGACTCATCTCTTAAAACATCCTGCCAATTGTAACTCCGTGGTTAACACCCACTTCAGCCTACTGAGAGATTTTGAACCTTTGCTCTGCTATCTGGCAAGTTTCCTGTTAGATTCCCAAGTCATCTAAACATAGAGCATGTATGTCTTCCTCCCACCTTTCAAATGAACATAATTTTCAGAAGTTCTAGAATTAGAATTGCTTCCTAAAGTTTCCTTAGGAGACTCAGGGTATCCAGACTTACAAACCATAATTGAAGACTGAGTGTTTACTATCAGAGGCATGGATGATACAGAGAATGCCCACCCTGCTTTGCCATCTAGACGAGGCATTCCACTTTAGTCCCCCATTTCTTCCTTTTAGCACTGTTTATTGGAGTAATCCTCATCCAGTCTCATTACATCCTCTTTAGGCCGTGGCTGCTATCTCCTCGATGCCAAGTCAAGAGTAAAGGTTCTTTTTGTTTTATGATCCCTGTGGGCAAATGTCATTCTTGGCTGAACACATCAAGTGCCCATAAGGTTCTAATAGTTGAAGTGCTTAAAGCACCTGCCATCCATCACGGTTTATGATGCAGTTACCATAGCTACCAAAACCCCATGTATTCCTGCTCATATGGGATCTCCTCTGTGAGATTGAGGGGTGGAGGACGGGGAGAGTGAGAAAAGGGTGGAGGGGGAGGGAAAGAGGGAGAGAATATATAAATATGAGATCTGCCAAAAAATTATTCAAATCCAACTGCATGATTAAAATAGATAATGGTTCAAAACATAAGTATAGTATCACAATAAATTCAGAGTCACTAAGATAGGCAGGAGCCAAATCTGGACCACACTGACTTGAAATAGATGAGCGGAAAAGACTGTATCCTTTCTTTGTTCCAGTAATTCTACTTCCGAGAATTATTTCTATCCTTAGAAATGAATGCATCATGTTACCAGATAGCAAGGCATACAGTTTCCAAGACTTCCTTGGTGATAGCCTTTGGGGGAAGGGAGTACCAGCGTATATAACTTTTAATCAAAAGTTACCGTGGAGGCCTTATTTCTCCTCCAAAAGAAAGTTTGCTTTTAAATAACAATACTAGACTTGTATTTTATACCAGGCCTTTCATCCAAGAGGCACATATGCACTATAAATGTATTAATCTTCACAACCTTGCTGTAAAGCACCAGGGTAGCAAACTCCCTAGATGCGCATATTGAATTTTTAAAAAGCAGTTTAAGTTGAATCAATAGTCTATTCAGAAAGGAAGGTTAAAAAGGTAGGCCTTGCACTGTGTCTTAATAATCAAAGTCCACTAGGAATTTGTTAGGCTGTGACAAAAAGAATAGAAAGGAAAAAAGTGGTCTTTTATATATTGCTTATGTGGCTTACATTGAATGTTGCCTTCCATATCTTCAATAACACCAGGAGATTGAGAGTAATTTAATATTACCAACTTGAACATGTTGCTGTGTCAATTCTCAAACACAAGCTGAACACCATCCAAAACAGAAATGATTCTCCAGCTGTAAGATTAAAAAATAAAAACTATGACTTTACTGTGATATTGTTTTTAAAACAAAGTTTTATTAAAATTTGAGTGGAATATTAAAAATATCAAACATTTTGATACACATTTAAGCAATGTATATCAGGAATCATTAAAACCGAGCATTTCTTTTTTTCCAGTAATTCTACTTCGGAGGATCATTTCTATCCTTAGAAATGAATGTAAAATTCAAGTGAAGATTGGGGATGTATCTTCTAGCACTACAAATAAGCAGCAAATTAGAAATATTCTTAAATTAACAGAAAAAAAAGATTACAAGTTATAAAACCAAAGACTCCTACATTTACCATCGACACATGTCACCCATGCCTCAGGCACAAGGATGTAAAGAACAATAAGGCATACTCTTATCATGACGTTTCTGCTATGTGGAGGATGATAATCTACAGCTGAGAGACAGGTCCATCATGTGAGGAAGGTACATGGTGATGTGTGAGTCCACATGACTGGAAGAGCCCTGAGAGAGAAGGCACGTGGTAAGGTACAGAGCCATAGAAGGTTGTGTTCACAGAATGTCGGGAAATTCTCCTGAAGTCTTGAGATTGTGTGGTGTCTGGGAAATGGCTGTCATTAGACCCTTGTGAGGAAAAAATGAGGTGGGAGGGGCCCAGCACACTCAACTGGAAACACTGGGAAATTTATTATGGGGAGCAAAGATGAAGAATCTCCTGAAGACCACCAACAGGTGACAACTGAGTGTTAGCAGACGCATGTATAGTACAGAAAATGATCATACTGCTTCACCATTTAGATAAAGCACTCCACTTCAGCCCACCATTTCTCCCATTTGGTGCTATTTATTGGAGTAATCCTAATCAAATCTCATTGCATCACCGTCAGGCCATGGCTGCTGTCTCCTCACTGCCAAGTCAACTAACAGATAGCAGAAAAAAGTAATCTTCAGAAATGTGTCAGTTAGGGTTTTACTGCTGTGAACAGACACCATGACCAAAGCAACTCTTGCAAGGACAACACTTAATTGTGGCAGGCCTACAGGTTTAGAAGTTCATTCCATTATCATCAAAGTGGGAGCATTGCAGCACCCAGGCAAACATGGGGCTGGAGGAGCTGAGAGTTCCACCTCTTATTCCTAAGGCAGCCATCAGAAGACTGGCTCCCAGGCGATTAGAAGGGGAATCGTACACACCGTGACACACTTCCTCCGACAAGGACACATCTCCAAATAGTGCCATTCCCTGGGTCAAGCATATTCAAACTACCACAAGAGACATGTCACCAAGAAGTCCCAAGAAACCAATGGCCACCAAACAAGCAATGCCATTATTTTCCAGTTTAAATTGTAGGCTAAGGAAGGCAATGTCTAAATGGAGTGGCTTAAAAATGAGTCATTCACTTTCAGAATGAGGAGACAGGGCTGTGGTCACAGGGTGCATAGGATTAGAGAGTATGCTTAGGGTCCCAGAGATCCATATGCACTTCCAGGGGTGTGGGCTCCAGACTGTGAAGAAAAGAGGGAAAATAGACAAATAAAAGAGAATGCATGCAGAACTGATGTAGCCTTTCCTGTCTTTCAACAAACGGCATAATTTATGGAGACAAATAAGTGACAATTTTGAAAGTCTTTAAGGAGACTACAAAAAACTTTGTATCAAACAGGTAAAAATTTTAAAAAGTATTGAGTGTAGATTATTCTGCCAACTTTGTTAAAAAAAAAGTTTGCTGAGGGTTAGATTGAAGAAAAGTATATAAAAAAGTTCAGAATTAGTGAGCTTGTTTCTACACACACACACACACACACACACACACACACAGACACACACACACACATACACATTTAATTTTTGATTAAATTTCCCAGAATAAGTAAAATAATTTAGCTTTATAGTCACATCTAAGTTTTCAAAAAGAAAGAAGTTGAGAAGGAGAAAGAAAAGCATGAAACAGGAAAAGAAAAAAGAAAGACAAGATGAAGCGAGACGCAGTCCCTTGCACGGAAGCAGGGAATCTCAGATCAAACCATCACCATACACAGAGAGGGACACATGTGGGGGGCAGCGGAAGCCCTGACTGAATGTGTGCTATTGACAATGACTAATGCCTTAGAGACACAGGAGCAGGCAGAGCTCTCTGTTGGCCGGGCTCAGGAAACAGGTGACGCCTTCCTCTGGTCCCTGTGTAGATGTCAGTGGTGTGTGGAGATGTTAAAAGGGTGTGTGGAAGCTAACTGGCTCCTCTTAGATGCGAGGAGCCTGCATCCTGAGACTGCTCCCCGCACAGAACTCCTACAAAGACTCGCAAGTCCCTACTTATCCTGTGAATAAATGAACGTGCTAGGGTTCCTAATGGTTGCATCGCTAGTATCATTCCACCAGTGAGAGCAAGCAGGACCCCACCCAGTCCCAGATTTTCTGTCCGTGGGTCTGTGTGTCTGACCTGTCTTCATTCTCTTCTTGCTCCAGTCAGGTTTCCAGAACCAAACTGTGCTGGAGGTGGCAGACACGGGACCCAGAGTACCCAGGTTTTGCATTTTGGACTTAATCTGCTTCCCTGTGTTTTTACATGTAATTTTTACCTTTCAATACTAGAATTATAAACAGCTTGGCTTTCTTTACATCTAAGGGCAGCCTGTTTCATCACTGAGAGTTCTGACAGTCCCTGGGTCAGAATTTTTACCTTGGACTCCAGAAATGGATGAGAGCCCCTATGGTGGGAAGAATGATTGGAGCTTCTATTCTTGGAACAGAAACATCTGGGCCATGCTAGACTCTTGCAGAATGAAGTGCTACTGGCTATAAACTTTATCTGACATAGGACATAATGCTCATGAATAAAAATAGGTAATAAATCTATCTCGAATTTGGCATTTCTTCTACTTAGAAACTTTTTGAAACCTGCCAATACATTTGTAAGTTGACATTTTACAAACCAAGAAAATTAGAACTCATTGATCCAGCCCTATCATTACATATTGATCAGCAAGCTTGATACTAGAAGTTTCCTTTGTTGTTTTCTACAAATCCTTTGACAGAAACATGACCACACCACATAACAATCCCCCAGAAGGCTTCCCAGTTGGACCTATAAATAAAGAATGCACACGCAGCAAAGTGCAGCCCAAGCAGGGCTCCGTTCTGTGTGGTCTAGCCAAGCGCAGCTCCGATGCACTACTGGCTTATGAAAATATATTTCACTTTTATTATTTAGAACTGCAGCAGAACGGAAACTTGGAGCTGCGAGCAGCAACGTTTAATTTTCCTTGAGCACATTTAAAATTGGAATAGAAAAAAAATCACACTCAGTTTAATATTTCACCTATTTCCTTGGACTGTTTTCACTTCTCCTTTGGGAGGAGAGAAGGAAAAGGGATACATTCGAATAATTGCAACTGACTCTTTAGCAGGAAACTCCCTGAAACAAAGCCATTTGTTGACCAGTTCTGTGCTGTGAGCCTATACAGCTTTTTTGTTGACATAGGAGAACACGCGTGTTTGTTTTGTTTGTTTTAACCAAGTGCTGGCCTTGAGCATTCTAGCCAATTCAGCCATATAGCTGGTCTGAGGTGAAAAAATACTGAAGAAATATACACATGCTCTTTGAATGACTACTGCAGAGAGAACAGCCGAGATAGAACCAGATATAGATAGATGGATAGATAGATGATAGATAGATAGATAGATAGATAGATAGATAGATAGATAGATAGATCACCAAGTAAGCTAAATAAACATATATGCATCCACAGATGTGTATTGTGTATGATGTTAGGTGAGTATAAATTAATAAGATTGCCCGAGGCTTTATCAAACAACTTAGAGCTATTGTACTACTTCAATTTCTGTTATGCCCCTGGGCCTGACAATATGCCCCACAGGAACTATAGACTAGCAAAAACCCCCGTCCCAGACACAAGAAACTCCTTTGAAAGTCTAGTCAGGTAGTCCAAGTACTCGCTACAGAATAGACTGGCTGTTGCTGTGGTGTGGCTGTGGCTGTTGTTATGTCTTAGAGGTTGAGGGGATGCTGGGAACAACACATGCTTACGACACAGGACTCAGATTGTTGGAGCTGGACCTAACCCGGAAGCCTCCTTCCTGCTCTCCGGCTTCCGTGGTCTCTGAAAACACTCTACATGTTGCCAATGGAGAGAAGCAATGAAGAGTCTCACCTTGCTGTGACACCTAAAAACCACAACAATGACCTGCATGGCGAGGTATCCAGAAAGCTACATTAATTGATACTCACACCTTGGTGGTACCCAGCTGCTGTCTAGTTGAACTTAAGGTCCCCTTAACAAGAAGAAAACGTGCCTGACACTAGAAACCTAGCCAGCTTCCCCAGGCTATTGAAGTCATGGGTCTAAGAAGAGACTCTACTAACGCCACATGCTAGACCAGCATAACTCCAAACTACATTCTAAATCTTAACCGTCTTCACTCAGGTAAGTATAACTGTCACCAGTCTTTATAGTGAATGGAAACCATGACAGAAATTCATAATCAATGGATCGTTGGGAGCCCAGGCCAATGGAGACGTCTACACCACAGCTCCTGCATCTATGGCTCAAGGAACATTGCAGAAGAGGAGGCAGGAAGATTGTAAGAACCAGTATAGCAAGAAGCACAATATGAAATGGTCTCTCCTAGAAATGGCTACATAAACCAGATCCACCCGATGGCGGCATCAATAAAGACACTGAAAAGGGGAATCTCATAGAATCACACCCCAGGACAAGGAACTACAGGCAGTGATGACTGCTAGGAGGGGGAGAGTTAGCCTCTCTCAGGGATATAAGGTATAAAGTGAAACATATACACACAAACCACATACGCACGATCAAAAATGGACTCAACTGGCTTGTTTTTATATTTGATCATATATGCATGTGTGTGTGTGTGTGTGTGTGTGTGTGTGTGTGTGTGTGTGTGTGTGTGTGTGTGTGTGTGTGTGTGTGTGTGTAACAATAATAATCAGGAAGAAGAGAGTACCAATTGGAAGGTGAGGAGAAATGGAAGGAGTTGAGGGAAAGGACTTGAGAAACAGACAGAGAAATGGGAAGGGAGAAACAACATAATTATATTTCAATTAAAATGTACAAAAATGAATTTTAAAAAGAAAAATAAAAGCATGTAGCTGAATTAGAACTACGCCAGAGAACAATTGTTCATAAGCGGAATACTCTCTAAATCTGCTTTTTAAAAAACTGTCCACAAAGTAAGCCACAGCATTAATCAATTACAGTACAAGTTTATTAAAAATTCCAATTCCATGGTGAAGAACAGCCCACGTTCTTCAAGTTTATGTTTAAAAATACAAAAAAAAATTGTGTCTTGTGGACATGCACGGGGTTTTAACTCGCAGTTGAAAGGCCTGTAACTAAATACATAAGAATATCCGTGGCTGACTCCAGTACCCTTGACATAAGGAGTGGTTTCTCTGGGTCATCAATAACAAGCAAAAATCTTTCCACCTGATTGCCAGAAGTTTGCCCACACTCAGGAAATGAAAAATAGCTCTTATCTTAATACTTATTTCACCTGCATCCTCTAAAAGCTAATATAAGACGCGTGATATATAAAAGAATTGTAAACTTGACTATTTGATACTGGCATTTGAGGAGGAGAGAAAATAGATATCTAGTTTAAATAAATAAATGGGCCATTGAGTATTTTCTTTCACATAGAAAAGCCTTGCACTACAGTCAACTAAGACTAAAGAAACCTGATGACAAATGCTTAAACTAGGTGCAGTCACCAAAAATATTTCCCAGGCACTAATTTTCTTAGCCAGCCAAAGTGAACCCCCAAGTCCTCTGTTCAAAGGAAATGTTTTAATGTGTATGTGGTAGAATGCTTCTCCTCCACTCCCTCTGACAGCTTCTGAAACTAGCCGACACTAGTTGCAAATGAGTCCATTTTTGACAGGCTCATGCCCTTGTTTCAACTTAAAGGTCACAACGATTACTACCTTAACCAGACACTGAGATCACTACCTTAACCGGACACTGTTCATGCTTTGGCTCAAGACAGCTTTGCAACATAATTGCCAATTCAAAATTAGCTTCCCACCCTTTCTGAGCAAAAACTGAAGAATGGACTGGAGGAGGAGGGAGGGGGGCTGGATGGGGAATAAATAATGACTATAGATAGACAGATGGGCAGACAGACAGACAGACAGACAGACAGACAAAGAGACAGAATAAGCTTTGTTTTCTTTCTGTAAAGTTTTACTCAATCACTTAAAGCATCATTCTCCTTCCCCTGATCACCTCCAGAAATAAAAGATAAATGACTATAAATTAATTTTATTTCTCCTTTCAATTTTAAAGAAAATATATAGTCAATATAAGAGACTTCAGAAACTTTTAAATTTTAAAGAAGAAAAATACCCTATAACTTTTTAACATTGACCGAATTGTTTTTTTAAAAATAGTTTAGTTATTATCTTTTTTCTCTTTATGTACTTTTACATATGAAAAATCTTTACACTTGTTTCCTTCTCTTGATCATATAGCATAGGCATGACACACATGAAAGTATGTTACAGACATTCATGAAAATGTCATAATAGAATCCATTGTTTTGGGCCCTCAAGAGAAAATATATCTATATTACAATAGTATCTGTTTAGATACGTTATTTGTCCTATTTTAATAGATAAATTGCTTATTTTCTATCTTTAAAAGAAAATACTGTGGGACATTTCCCTAGTATAAATTCTCAAAAGCAGGCACTGCATGTTATGAGGTGTGTCAGAGTTTAAGGAAACTGTGTCATGCCCACTAGGAATCCATTTAATATTAATTGGTATTACCCAGCTGTTGGCTCAAGAAATTGTATATTTTACCAACTAGTTTAGCAGCCTGTGTAATAAAAAGCACCCAATTCTAACAGTGAATAAAGACTACTTCCTTGTGACTCCACTTGCTTCTACCCCTGGCAGTTACTCTGAGTATTACTGTTGCTCAAATCCTGCTCTTAATTCTCTCCTTTCACACATGTGGGGGACTGTACTTCTCCACCCTCTCGCACTCAAATGTGCAGGGGACTTGCTTTGGCCATCAAATGTGAGTAGAAATGACCTCTCTCACTCCAAGGAAGCCTTGGAGAGCTGTCACAATGACTGCTTGCTCCTCCCACTGCCTGAGATAGTATCTATCAGCCAAGGTGTGCTTCTACCTGGTGATGAAGTTACAAATACAGTTTGAAGAATAGTCTGCCTGGCAGAACCCACAAATGTTGCAACAAAGGAAAGTCACTGCTGTGCTGAGACTCATTACAATATAACCCTCCCTGGCTAATAGAATTGTAGAGAAAGGTGAAATCTATTAGCATCTGATTGCTTTAGTTAGTAATAATGTTGCAATGTTTTTTTGATGTGGTTTTTAAAAGAGAAGGTGAACTGTTCTAGAAAGGTTTTTGCCAACTACTACTGCTGCAACTCTCTACCAACATATTCCTAATATCAGTTCAAACTCTAGGAATTCTATAATACCCAAAGAGAGAGGCTATCGAGTCTCAAAAGTACCTGTGACTTTACTAGAAAATAAAAGGACAAAATACTGCATGAGTACCTTGTAGGAAGTGTAGCTCTGGGTGTAGAAGAACAAACAGGTCAAGATATCTTCTTCCTCTTTCATGAAACCCCCATAGCACTTAATAGAATACTTGTTTTCTTAATGGGAATTCACTCACCCAAACGTGAATTTCAGAAGCTTAAAAGAGATCCTGCCGGTGTTCCCATTCAAATACTTTATTCTGAGAGTGTCGACAGTGAAATAAAAATGGTGAGAACAGAATTGGCCCCCAAGTACAGAGAAAAGAGCAAGACAAATGCTTCAGAACTGATCTGTGGGGGTATGGAGAAATAATTAAAAATAAATACATTCCAATGGCAGGTTTGCTACCCGCCCCAATGGTTTATGTTCCCAAATGAAAGACACACACACACACACACACACACACACACACACACACACACAGAGAGAGAGAGAGAGAGAGAGAGAGAGAGAGAGAGAGAGAGAGAGAGAGAGCCTTTATATTTTAATGTGCCTTACTGCCTAACTTCCACGCTGTTAATCCCGGAGTTACTACAAATCCTATGTTCCATCTTGGCCGCTCCAGAACGGCCCTCTGGGCCAACATTTCTTAGAGCACTCTCCTTGCTTTTCTACCACATCACGGCCTCTGTGTCTCTTCTCAGTCCACACCCTCCACCAGGCATGGCAGATCTCCCTTTTCCTTTTCTTCCCAGTCCCAATCCCAGGAATCCTAAAATCCTGCTTCTGTCTGTACTTCCCAGCTATTGGCTATTGGCATCTTTATTTACCAACCAGAACCAATTGGGGGCAGGCTCCCAGAAGCTATGTGCAGACCCTCTCGTACAAAAAGATTTGATGGGGGGGGCATATTTAGCATTCGGAACACCAGCAGCTACAGGGGTAGCATGTGCAGGCTGCTCACTGGTTCATAATGGTGCATAGCTCAGACCACCCTTGACTACTTTCTGCATAAATGGTTTGCTAATTTTAAAGAAAACAATAATTAAAAAATAAAAAACAAGAATAAGGCATTGAACTTTGACTGTGCACCCAGGTAGTGTCCATGTGAGAGCAAACAGACTCGGGCGGACACCGGACCATCCTCTTCCAGAAGAGATGATTAAACACAAGCAGCCAGAGTTAGGCCAATTACAAGTATTTTTCTCCCGAGTTGGTACGGTACTGATGGTACCATGCCCACTGATAAAATCTACCAGCTTCGGGCACATTTTATGAGGGCAGTCTCTCGTCTAGGTGTGACAGACTGAATCTTTGCACATCATCATTAAAATCAATGAGAGCGCTAACAGAGTCAGAAGTGTGGGACTGGGTGTACCAGCACTGGAACGGCTGATGTTCATTTAAGTTCACTGTTCATTCTGCAAGCAGAAAGATTTATCCTATCTGACAGAGCAATCCAAAGAATCTCTCCCGTCCAGACTACTCAGCCCTGAGCTGAAAATTACAAAAAGCCCACAGCTGCATGCTAAATTGTATTTTTTTTCTACACTCGTCTACTCCCTTCTATGTGAGTCGCTGTTTTCCTGAGCATGTTGGTAATAGGGATGCATTACCAAGAAATGACCCTGACGTGCCCCAGTATATAGTCCCCAACAAAGAAGAGAGCACTTCAGCATCCCACAAAGACAACCATGTGGGTTGTGCTGTGCCAATGGAGACACCAGACGCGACAGCCAGTCACGAGGAAGCTCGCAGCTTCCCTCTCTCAGCCGGTCTCCTGGGACCTCTCACCATCGGGCAGGATTACCTGAGAGGTGAATGGAGGGCAAGCTTGAAGCCTGAAAGATGGGAAGGGAGCAAAAACACCTAGCAAGGACTTTTTTGTGTTACTTCCCCAAAATGCATGTTTAAATATCTGAGCTTTTTATTCTTGATTGTGAGTAGTTTGGAGAATTGCCTGTTATTTAGCAGAGTAAAAATTCTCTGAAAAATGTCTGTCTGATGATGAGTGGGGCAGGAGCAATTGTGTTATTGTTTTCCCATCACGGGTTGATCGTAAATTATACATTTCAATAAAATTAATTACTGAGAAAACCAATTAAGAGTAGAGACATAAAATGCAAGTCACAATTTTTTTTATTATTATTTGAGTCAAAAGACATAGAATGACTCCATGACACTGCTATAAAGATCGCTGAGCACATGCTGTCCCTGATCACTTGTGCCACTGTAGAACCCACGTGGAGGAGGAGAGCGCGAAAGGCTGGTCCAGATTATGGTGGGGCAGTTGTCTCCTCAGACACGCTTTCAGCATGATTTTACTATGAATAGGATTCAAAATTCAAATGATAAACTTTAGTGCTCCCTTTCACAAAAAGTAGTCAAATAACAAACTATATACAGGAAGTACCATGGTGATTCCTTCATCTAAATTTCCTTCTTTCAACATTTTATCAGGCAGAGAGTAAATGGTATAGTCCGTTCCCTCCAAGGACTTCAATCGAATCAAGACAGCTGCTCACTTCTGTTCAGACCTGTCCCAACAGTTCCAGCTACCTTCGATCCAAAAATATTAAGTAGAAACTTCCAGAAATTTAAAAAATAAAAACTCCATGTTTTAAACAACTTTCCTTACATTGTTACAATTATTCTACCTTACTCTTATTGTAATTTACTATGCCTAGTTTATAAGATAAAATTACTCATAATCCTATGTATAGAGAGGGAGGAAAGTGTATTTTGATTCGGTTTTGTACAATTTCAAGCCTCGCAGGACATTTTGGAACGTGGTCCCAGAAGAAAAGGGACATGCTGTACTTTTCACTTGTTTTCTTTCACCAGGGATTTAATCATGCCAGGCTTGGTACACACCAACTGCAAATTCAGTGGTCACCAGCTGGTGCATTACTAAACCTCTTGGGTCCTTAATTTTGGGCATTAAATGAAATTGAACTTTAATAGCATGTCTAGAGGCCTTTTTGTTACTCTAAGAATAATTTGTGACATGATACATGGCATGTGAGCCTTCCTTGGGAGTTTTAGCATAAACGTGAAGTTCAGACATCACCAGTGAGCCCAATAGCAATCATGACAGGACTGTTATAGGGTGACTCCCAGTTCCACCAGAGGGAATCCATGCCTAGTCCTGTGAGCTCATCTCCAAAAATCTATGACTGGAGGATGTTAGCCCTTTAGGGTAGCTTCTTATTGTGGTTTAATGAGTTGACACATCATCAAATTACCCTCTAAGCAGCTGTTTATACTCACAGGGATGGGAGGGAGAAAAAAAGAAGGTAGAGTGAGGAAAGCAAGCAGAATGTATGTCTGTCTATATGTATGAATGTACATATTATGTATATGCATGCTTGTATGAATGTATACATGTATGTGTCAGTGTATATTATATAGTTATGTGTGTATATGTGTGCATGGATTATGTGCATGTGCATGTATTATGCAGTTATGAGTATATATGTACATGTATTATGTGCATGCTTATGTATGCATGTATAACTAGTTATATGTATACACTGTGTATGTATTATGTGTATGTATATATATTCATGCATGTATGAATGTATTATGTGTGTGCATGTATATATGAGTATATTTATGTATTTGTATATATGTATATGTATATATAATGTATTTATGTAATGTATGAAACTGTCAATATAGAAAATACATTAATAAAGATGAATAAGTTAAGTTTGCTGCCTTCCTACATTTGTACATTTCTACCTACCTAATGTACCTAAATGTAAAAATTGAACCTGAAAATACGGGGTAAACAAAAGAACTCCAGATGTATTATTAAAGTTTGGTTTTGTTACAGAAGAACTGTGTACAGTAATGTCTAGGTTTTTTTTTCAGTCAAAGATGTTGTTTAATATCTAAAAATATAAAATCTAGCACTCTGAAGTCTCATATTTAATGGACACAAAAGGAATTAAGGGACAGAAATAGTTAAGTCCTACCCTGCAAGGACATGTCATTGCACAAGCTTTCATTTCTCTCATAGATTTGTCTTCTACATAGATCAACATAGTAAGTCCTGTATCTTTTTTCTTCATTTCTTTTATTTTTTCCTTTAATTTCTAATTCAGGTTGAGTATAACCTCCACTATAATTGTTGCCCTGAATTCTTACTCCATTCATAAATCCAATCAAACCTAATCCCTATATCAACTGAGACTACTGTATTCCCAGAAATGAATTACCCCACCAATATTCCATTCATGTTTTCAATCCCCCACAGACTTTAAAGCAAGCCCACAATTACTTCTCTGCATTGACTTTGCATATACAGCACATATATTCCAGTAAGTTTAGTGACAGACAACTCTAACAAGATGTGTGGGATTCATAGGCTATAAAACGTGGCATCCCCGGCAAACGGGCTGCCTCTCCGCAGGTCCAGTGGGTCTGTCAGACTGTTTTAATGAAGCTGAGCTGGGATGCAGCATTTTCAAACTCTACAGTGTTACACATCTGTCACGGCAGAGTGTCTGCTGCAAATAGGCCTAAGGAATCATATTCTGATTGTGCGAGGGAAATAGAAAGTCTATATATTCATTTACTTTCTCTTCCCACTGACACTTAGGACTGCCTCTCATATGCATGTCAAAACGTTCCTTGTAATCCGCACTGCCACACAATACCTGTCAAAACACATTTGACAGGTACAGACTGCAGAAATTTTATAAATTAAAAATCAAAACATATGAAATCATAAAGCCTGACTTAGCTACTTTCTCTACCTTGGTTCTGCCATGTTCTCTCTGCTCCTTTAGATGTCATAAATCTGCATCCTCTTTTATTTCCAGTATTTATTAAGAAAACCTCACCCACAGCCTTCGCTCGAGAAACAAACTTCAGATCAAAATTATAGTTCAAGATTTAGCGTCACTTTTATTGAATCAGACTGTATCTAAGAACGCAAGTGGATGATGTATATTGGACACAAACTTGACATATTGAAAATAATAATAAATTTGGAGGCTGTTGAGATGGCTGTGCAATTGAGAGAGCTTCCTACTCCTCCAGAGGACTCAAGTTCAGTTCTCAGCACCCAAATAAGGCAGCTCACAGTGATTTTGCATTTTACTTCTAATCTTCTTAAGCCAGATATTAATTAATCAATTATATTTTTCTGGCATCTCATCTAATATTAAAATAAAGATGGCAGTGTACATGATAATAATTTTATAAATTGCCAAAGTTCCCCTGTGGATCTCTACTGAACTCTCAACTATAGCACTGTGTTTGTTTTCAAAAGTAAATGAATTTGACATCCCACTAGAATTCAACATAAAGCTTGAAAACAGTCATATTTTGCATATTAACTCATATAAACCTATTCTCTTTTATGTAATAAGAAAATAAATGGCTCTATTGGAACAGTTAGCACCGTGAAGCAGGGGCTAGCAGGACTCTAGATTCATTCCTTTCATTGCTCTCCCTTGTCATAGAACATGTTATCATGATTTCTACATTTTATATGTTATATCATGACTTCTATATCCCCTTCACAGTATCAGAGGGAAAAAACATGAAATATTTATTCCTGCACTTAATTTTAAAAGAACAAAATATAATGCTCAGGAGAACAAAAAGCATTATCTTCGAACGTCACACAGTCTGCTCCGCTGGCCTCACAAGTATGTATGTGCCCTTGGTTTGTGGCCTTGAATCCTACCTCGAGGTCTACCAGGCGTTTCCTCCAGCTCCCAGTCTGCCATCATGAATAGCAAATGTTTATCAGAACATCACCTGAGCAGCCCATCTGCGCCTGAGAAGTCCTCACATTCTCCACAGTAAAAATAATGTTGCATGGCTTTGAAGATATATTCGGGAGACTGGAATTACTTTCGGGGCTTCGGCAGCATGATCACGGACTGAGAAAATACCAATTTTCCCCAGGCAAAACCTTAATCCTCTTCTTGACAAAATCCTATTCATTTTGTATCATTCCTCAAATTGCCAAGTCACAAGCTTACTATTACCATATCCAAATATACAACCCAGAAGTTATTCAGGTAGGAAACATAACCGTGTTACATATAAACAACTGACAAGCAAAGAAAACTAGAAGTACAATGGAAAACTAAGCCAAGTGCTATTTAATTAATTATAATTTTTTCTGGTATCACATCTAGTATTAAACTAAAGATGACAATGTACATGAAAATACTTTATAAATTACCAAAGCCTCCCTGTGCGGCTTTGTAAATTCCTGCTAATTACATGAACTACTGTATTTGTGCTTTATAAAGAAGGGAAGAGATAAAAGTAAGACTCCTTTGATCACTTTCCTATTTCAGTCAGGCATCTACTCAAAGTCACAAGGCTTGGAAAGTAAGACAGCTCTGCTTGTCGAAACACAAAGACAGGAAGATGCTATCACCCAGAAAGTTCTATCTGGAGAAATCGGAAACCAGAGCCAACCCTGGGTTCCATCCTCGAATTTCAGAGTCATGTGATAGAGTCAATATGACCTTTCCTTGCCATTTAAAGTTAACTTTTTTTTTTCAGAAAAGAAAAAGAAATATCAAAGGCTACAGGCTTAAAATAAGAAAGCCACCAAACTCGACTGTCATGTAGATGGAAAAAGATCTTAATTACTGTGTACTCAGGCAACAACTTTTCCAGCAAGAGTGGACATATGTTTTGACATTGTATAGACATTGCTCACAAGGTTTTTTTCTCTTTTAGGCCTTTTTAGTTAGTAGACAAAATAGTAAGCTTCACTGTGACATTATCTTTCTCCTTGCAGCTACTGTCCACACGCTCCTGTCCCTCACTGGCTGTTTCTTCTTCCTCCCAGACGGTCCCCTTTACTCTCCCGTCCCCTGTGGAATGGGAATATACACTTACATCTCCATTTTACAAATGAGACAATATGCAATCTTTGGTCATATGACCTTCTGCTATCCTCCCCACCCTCCCCGTTTAGCTTAGCTCCCTTTTTTTCCTTCACAGTCTCCCTTCTCCTTCCACATCCCAGGTACACATTTACTTTTTAAATCTAGATTCTGCCTGCAAGAGAAAACACATGACGGCCATCGCCCTTCTGCGTCTGGCTCATCTCATTTTAAGTAATGATCTCTGGTTCCACCAATTCACTTGCTATAACTGTCTTCTGTTCTCCTCCTCTTTCTGCACATGACCTCACAGTAGAATGAGGCTTCGCAGTGTACACGGACCACACCCTCTTTGTCCATGTGTGTGTCGCTGGGAACCCAGGCTGGCTCTGTGTCTTTGTTATATTGTGAATGGTCTAACCGTAACGTGGACGTGAATATCACTGTGGCAGCCAACCTAGATGCATCAGATTATGAGCCCAGAAGCAGTACGGGTGGGTCATGTGGGACTCCACACTTCCGTTTTGAGACTTCCCTGCAGATTTCTATAGTAGCTTCACAGTCTATGTTCCCAGCAGTCGTGGGTAGTGGGGGTCCTCTTCTCCCAAGTGTTCCCAAGTGATCTCCACTTTGACCATTAAGAAGGAACCTTTTATTTTGAAAAGCTTCAAATGCATTTTAGTAAGATGATACTGCATTACTGCTCCATTTCTCAGCAAAATTTCAAGTTAAAGGTATCAGGAACAAATCATACTCCACCAATAAAAATGCACAGCAAGACTGAGAGCTACTGTCAGACCTTCAACACCCAGCCGCCCTGTTCCCAAGATTGTAGTAGGCCTATCAAGAAAAGCTGTGGACAACAACAGCAAAACACAGAAGGATAGTTCTTAGCGAAGAAAAGATGGAGGGAGGTTAACACAAGATTTTTAAGATATACTAAAATGCACACCTCTAAGAGAAAATGTCTTCCTTAGGACATGAAGGGGTCGTATATGAGTTATCAGGGAACCATATGTATGCTATAGCCTCTGTGGACATTTGTCTGAATTCTCACCTGGGAGTCAGTGGAGGAACTGGGCTAGGTCATTGGAGGATGTGGCTGTGGGAGGTGCTATGGGCAGAGAAAATAGAGGAGCCATCGCCCTGCTCCTGTGCCACCCGATACTCCAGTTCCTCCAGCACCTGCCACTATGATGCCAGATGGAACCCTTGGATTGACCCCACCTACAACTGAACGTTATGGCCAAGCTGCTACAAGAGAAAGAATTGGAGCAGTTGGTGGAACTCCTCCTGCGCTCAACCCCATCCAGCCCTAAGGGCTTAATTTGCTCCAAATAAATGCCAACAACATTAGATAAAAGTTGCAGTGTCTAGTTTCCCTGCAACCCTTAAAAAGAAAGGACCTTTTGGACTAGACAGAGTTCTACCCTGGAAACGCGTTAGGGGTTCTTCCCAATAGATAGGTCTTCCCTGCGTGTACTACTCTAGAAAGTTTGCTTGAAAGCAGAGGGCAAGGGAGGGGTGGTATTTAACAAATCAACGTCTGGTACAGTGTGTTATCAAGTCTGTCTGGCGCATTCCTGAAGTATATTGTTGAGGGCCTGGAGAACCATGGGAAAATGGACTCAAAGCTCCATTAATCTTGAACGTTCCTTCTCCCCACTCTCTCTCCCTCCCTTGCCTCCCTCTCCCTCTCCCCCTCCCTTTCTGTTTTTAAAATTATCTCTACATGTCCCTTCATTAAATAATTTGGATTTTAGGTCTTTAAATTTTGAACATTTTTGTAGACTCTAGAAAGTAATCTCATGTTGAGTGCATAGTTTACAGATATTTGTATTCTATTCTATAGACTATCTCCTTTTTATTTGTTTGAGAAAATTGCATATGGTATATTATGATCATACTCTTTTCCCTACCTCAATTCTTCCCTGTTTCTTCATACCCTCTCGACTTCATATTCTCTCTCTCTCCCTCTCTCTCCAATAAAAACAAGCAAACAAAAAAACTGAAAATCAAAACAAACAAAACCACAATGAGACAAAACAAAAAGCACACAACAAAGCAATGGGCCTGTTCTGTGTTGGCCAACTACTACTGGGCATGGGGCCTGCCCGGGAGTGTGCTTGGAGTGACATGGCACTGGGGGAAACTGATTATTTTTTTTCTTTCCCAGCAGGTACCAAGGTACCAAGGTACCAATTGCAAATAGCTTCTTGGCCAAGGGTAGGACTTTGTGTCCACTCCTCATTCTCCGTGTAGGCCTTTGCATGCTATATAGTCTTTGATCATTAATATGTGTGTCAGTCCTGTTGTGTCTAGAAAACAGTTTCCTTGAAATCATCTACCATGCCTGGCTCTTATAGTCTCTCTGTTTCCTCTTCCATATAGATCCCTGAGCCTTGGAGTGGGAACAGGGCAGGGGGGAAGTAAGAATATCCCATTTAGGACCAAGTGCTCCAAAATCTCTCATTGTCTGAATATTGTCCAGTTGTGGAACTCCCTATTAATTACCATCTAGTGCAAGACAAGGTTTCTGTGATGAACTTGAACTATGTGTATAGCAGTATATCATAAGAAGTCATTTTATAGTCAGGCAGTGGTGACTCATGCCTTGAATCCCAGCACTCGGAGGCAGAAGCAGGTGTGTCTCTGTGAGTTCGTGAACAGCCTGGTTGCCGGAGTAAGTTCCAGCACAGCCAGGGCTACTCACAGAAACCTGTCTTGAAGGAGTCATTTTATTGTTGTGTTCCTTTAGCTGAATAATAGTAGTATTTTCCCTGAGACATATGACCTACAAACTGTCTTTTTCCCTGTACTTCCTATTTATGTTGCTATGCAGAAGTTTTAGCTTTCATGCAATCTTCTTGGTCAATGTTTATGATTATTTCCTGAACAATTGAAGTTCTTAACAGGAATTCTTTGCCTTGCCAATGTCTCCATATGTTTTCTTTGTGTTTTCCTCCAGTTGCTTGTGTTTTAGGTTTCACATCAGAGCATTTTGAATTGAATCTTGTTGGGAGGGGAACAAGAAATCTGGATCTCCTTTCGCTCTCTGTGTGAACATCTGGCTTTCGTGCTACCATTCCTTGAAGAGGTTTTTTTCTCCAATGTTTAGCTTTGAGACTTTTGCCAAAATTGGATGAGTTATATGGGTTTATTCCACTGGTCTGTGTGTCTGACTTTCTGTCAGCATCCCAACTCGATAATACAGTTAATAGATCAAATATTGTGATTTCTTTGGCTATTCTGGGCACTTTGTGTCTTCATGAGAATTGAAGATTGTTTTTTCTAGTCACATAAAGAATGCAATTGGAAGTTCATAATTGAATCGAAAATTGATTGTTTTGATAACATAGCCATTTCACACATTTAATTTCATTGATCTAGGAGCACAGGAAGTGAGAGGGGTCCTTTTATCTTCTAGTATTTCCAGTTTCTTTTTGGGATACTGTAAAATTGTTATTTTAGAGGCCTTTCACCTCCTTGGTTATGATTATAAATTGTTTAGATCTATTGTGAGAGAACTCTTTTTAAATTTTTTCTCGACATGTTGATTCTTGACATGTATAAAATCTACTGATTGTCATGAGCCTTTTCAATATCTATTGACACGATCATATTTCTATCCTTCACTCTATTACCTGTATTAATATGCATGTGCTGCAACACATTTTCATCCCTGGAATGAAACCAACTTGTTCATGCTTTCTACACTTTTTAAGATGTCCTTGAACTTTGTTTAAAAGTATCTTATTCCAAGTTTTTGTTCTTAATAACATGTCCTTGTTCACTACAGAAATTGGTCCCTACTTTGACTTGTGTTATTATCTGGGCAATCAGGGTGTTCCTACTTAAATAACACTTTGGTAGTGATTTTTCCATTCTGTTTTAGGGGACAGTTTGAGACCTTTGGTGCTAGTTCTTTTAAAGGTTTGGTAGGTTCAGTAGTCCATCTATATTGTCCTTAGCTTTTGTTTTTTGTTTTTTTTTTTTTAAGATTATTCATGAGTGCACTGTAACTGTCAGACATACCAGAAGATATCAGATTCCATTACAGATGGTTGTGAGCCGCCATGTGGTTGCTGGGATTTGAACTCAGGACCTCTGGAAGAGCAGTCGGTGCTCTTAACCACTGAGCCATCTCTCCAGCCCCGTCCTTAGCTTTTGTTATTGCAAGACTATATAAGTAATTTGTAGATTCTTCATTTAGTTTTAGTTTTTCATATGTGTCTAAGAAGTTGTTTATTTCTTCTTTATTTTCCAGTTGTCAAAGAAACATAATTATTTCAAGTATTCTTATGATCTACCAGATTGTGTTAATATCAGCTATAGTGTCTTCATTTTCATCTCTAATTTTAATAATTTGATTTCTCTCTCTTTTTATTAGTTTGGCTAAGGATTTGTTGATATAGTTTGTTTGCTGCAATATCAACTTTTGGTTTTATTGACTCTTGGAACTGAATTGTGTTAATCTCCATTTCACTAATTTTCCTTGATATTCATTGTTTCTTGCAATCTAATATGGAATTTTCATGGAAACTGTCCTTGTTTTTCTAAGATGTCAAGGTACACCATTAAGTCCTTTATTTGAGATCTTGAATATAGGCACTTCTAGCTGTAACATCTCCTCTTTGAACTGCTTCTTGTCATATCTCTAAAGATAAGTAAGTTTTGCTTTCCCTTTCATTTGATTTTAGTAATGGTTTAATATCCTCATACCAGGCAGTCAACAATACATTGTACAATTTCCATGCATCTGAACATTTTCTGAGTTTTCTCCTTACTATTGAATCCAAATCATACTAAGATCTGATAACATATGAGACATTATATCACTGCAGCCACTTGTTCTGCAGACATTGACTAGTTGTAAGTCTCTATATTAGCCACTGTTTCCTATAAGAAGAATTTCCTCTAAGGGATAACAATTACACTATTCTAGAAGTATTTAGACGGCATTTTGATGCTCTCTTTACTTAGCCAAATGCTAGGAGTAGGTTCCCCTTACAATCTATAACCCCAACCAAGAGTTCTTCACTGAATTTACCATATCAGGTATAAGTTCTTTTTTCTAGAGAAAGCCTTAACTTCTATTAGAGAGCTACCCTACCAACACTCATACATCAGTGGGCATGTCTTGCCAGACTGGCCACTCCTGTTACTCACAGCTGGAAAGACTATTGATGGTTGATGGATCTGTTCCCCAGCAACGTGGATAACACTGTCCGGCACTCTTAAAGCTATCTAATAGACAAGAAGTGGTTAGTTCAGTAACAGTTTGATTTCTTCAAGCCCTGTGACCAACGTGTGTTGAGAATGAGAGTCTTAACATCTAGTTCTAGTGAGCAACCAAGAACAGTAACAATAACAGTATAGGATGGGTTAGATTTAATTTAACACCTAGTGTTTTACCAATTTTAGTATCTCTGAATTGAGAAATTATGGTCTTTGTAAGGGATCATATTACCTTTAGTTTTTCAATGGTTCTTATGTTTTTATGTTGCAACTTTAATAACCCTTGGCGGGCTATATTTTCTGGTTTACTTTGAGATCTTAGTGAGTCTACTGCTGAAAGACCAACCAATCCCTAGTAAAAAAAATCAGAGAGGAGAAAACAAGCTATGGTAAATGATCCCAGAAATCCACTGCTAGACAACCAGCAGTCATAGAAGAGGAAAATGAAAGCCCCATTGTAGGGTATGAAACTAAGTAAAAGCATCGTTAGGGTAAAATAAAGAAACAGTAAATGAATGAGGTACAGGAAGTGTGACCTGAAAGGAAGAATGGAGAAGAATCAATGTTTTAAACAGGACAAAGAAAGTGGGGAAAATACTGTGGAGGGGAACAAGAAAAAGGAAAGATAGGAAGAAAAAGGTCAGGAGGGAGGGAGAAAAGGAGGACAGGCCTGATAAAAAAAAAGATAAACAAAATTAGGTAACTCTAATATGGGAAATTAAAACTAAATTACAATAAAAAGCTTTTTGTAATTTTTGAAATAAAAATGAGTCAAGCAAGAGAAAAGGGAAATCAAGTGGAGAAAAAGATGGAATATTCAAATATCTTCTTTTGGGTCATATAAAATTGAAGTTCGTGAGATGGGTGGAGGGGCAAGGATATGAGGGTTAGCTACACGTGTAGCCTCTTGTCTTTCCCGGGATAGGCTAATGTTGAGCCGAATACTGAACAGGTACCAGATATCTGCCAGAGCTCCATTTACCTTTGAAGTTTCCCTTCCTGCATTCCACCAGCCTCTGCCTGACTCCCTTAGCTTTGCAGTTTGCTGGGTAGTTTCTCTCACTCTTCTGAGATTTAAAGTCACATATTCTGTGGTAGTCCATGTTATAGACTAGGACTTTCTCAGAGAATGTTTGGAAGAAGCAAACATGAGCCTTGGTCTGCCTAGGCAGTCCCATCTCTATACTCTCAAACCCTCTAAGATTCACCCTAAGCAGGAGCCCTTCATCAAATCCCTCCCCTCAGGGCTCAGAGAACTCTGGGAAGAGGCAGAAAGATTGTAAGAACCGCAGGAGATGGATAATACCAAGAAAACAATGTCTTCCAGACACAGAGGACTGATGCTCACAGAAACCATGGCACTGTGCACAAGGCCCGCACAGATCCAAACCAGAGGAGGTTCCAGGGCTGAGATAAAGAAGTGGACACCAGTCCTAACCCAGTCACTATCTCCAATTGATAACCACTCTCAGAAGGAAAATCAGTTTCTCCAAGAGAGCCTTCTTGGATATTCAAACCACATTTAAGGCAGGCTCCATAACCAGCAGTAATGGCCAACACAAACTAAACTCAGTGGTATCTATGGAGATGTCTTTCTCACCTTACTGATCTTGCTTGTATATTATGGCTTCAGATTTTTATTTTATTTTTATGGTGGCTTTGTGTGTGTCTGTATGGTCTGTGTATGTGTCTGTGTATCTGAGTGTGTGCATGGTGTGTGTATGTATATGTGAGCATGTGTGTGTGTGTGTGTGTGTTTGTGTCTGTGTGAGTGTCTGTGCAAATGTGTGTGTGTGCATGTGTCTATGTGGCTGTGTATATGTCTGTGTATACATGTGTCGGTGCAAGTGTGTGTGTGCACTCACAGGTGTTTGATTGCTCTTTGCTTCTTTTAGTTTATTCGTTTTGTTTGCCTGCTTGTTCATTTATTTTACTCGTTTGTTTATCTTTTTTACTTGCCCGTTTGTTTTCTTAAGAGAGAGAAAAAAGACCTGGAGTTGGACAGATGAGGAGGATCTGGAAAGAGATAAGGGAGGGGAAATCAGAATTAGAATATATTGAATAAAAACATTTTTTTCAAGTTTAAAAATTAATAAATAAATACAAAAACAAATGAATAAAGCACCCTGTTTAAAGTAGGCAATCTGATGTCAAGAGTTCTTTGGCTCTACAGCACTGACCCTTAGGGCAGGTAAGATGCCCAGAGACTGTTCTTCTGGGATCTCAGACCCAGGGTTATCATTCCAAAGTTATTCCCAGGTCCAGAGGTCAGCTACTGGCCACCAGCAATGGGTTCACTTCCATCACAAACTTCCCTGACTCAGCCTAGCCTTGTCCCGTGATCCTTTCGATTTGTCAACATTGAGCTTTCCAGTTTCCACAACCTTTCCTGTGGCTCTTGCCCTAGGCCTGAGGCAAGTTTACTTCAAGTCCTCTAACTTGTGATTGTTCCTTGTTCTCAGTCCCACAAGGGCTCAATTTCAAGCCAGAGATTCCCTGCCAGATGCCACCCAGCCACCACCACCCTTACAGACTAAAAGACAAACAGGAATTCTCTCTACGGCTGATTTATTTGTCCTGTGGAGACATCACTGTCTTATCAGAACCCATGCTGGGTTCAAGCTCACCAGTCTGAGGCATGACCTGGGACAAGGGAGGCGCCAAAGAACCAATGGGGGTGACCTTAGCTGTGATTCACTACATTGGGGATATGGAACCTGAAGAGGCCACCTCCTGTATTTACACAGGAACCCCAGTGTAGCGATAGACATACCAACCCACCCACAAAACATTTAACCCAAAATTTAACCTGTCTACAAGCAATGCAGGCGCAGGGGAGGGAGCAGAGACTGAGGGGAATGGGCAACCAATTCTGGACCAACTTGAGATCCATCCCGTGGGCAAGCACCAACTCCTAGCAGACAGGAACAGGAGCCTCTGAAAGGCTCAGCTGCTTACTCAGACAGGTACAGACACCCACAGCCAAACAATGGATCCTTGGGGAATTCCTATGAAAGAATAGGAGGAAGGACTATGAATCTCCAAGGGGATAGGAACAAAAGAACTCCACAGGAAGACCAGGAAGACCTACAGGATCTTTTTCATCATGCCTGGATTAGCATCTCAGTTTCCTTTGCCAGGTGTGCTGTCCCCCTCCTCCACCCCACCCCGCCCCCCAGGGCCATGGCCTGCTGAATTCCTCCCATTTCTGTGTCTCCAAGTTATCCATTATCCTGCTGTCCTCATTCCCTGTGGTTGCCGCTACTCTTTGGCTCTCTGTCTCTTTAAAATAGACTGTATTCTTTGTTATTTTAATTCTCTTTGCCAAGTCTCACATAGGCAGCTTTTAATCTGCCTTCTTACACCTAAATCCCTGCGGCTTCTTCTTTCCATTCTTCTTGACACTCGAAGATCTTTCTATAGCTTGAGAGCGCTGAAATGTAGTCCTCTGGTGAGGCAAACATAGCCCTGCAAGGTAGATTGTAAAGACTAGAATATTTTGTGTATCGTGAAAGTGTAGTGAAACCACGTTAAATACTCATTTTAACAGCTTTAACGGGTATTGTTAATTTGACAACTTTATTCGTAGCATGTTAAAAGCTGTAATAAGATAGATAGAATATTAGATTTCACCTGCGAATTAAGGAACTATTGTTAGAATATAATTTAACTCTTCTTACTACGCTATCTCGTGATCATCGCATCAAGAAAGGAAATGAGTAGGTTCCACTGGGCATAAGTTCATTCTAGTTCACTGTAATTCTTGTGATGGCTATCTCCTTTCCCATTGCTATTTCTAGTTATGAAGTAAGCCATACAAGACTAGCTCTCTAATGACTCTTTTACTCTTCTGACACAATTTACCTTTAATCTGTTGCTTTAAACTTCCATTTTAAATGTCATTCGCACTCAAGTAGTGGCTACAGACATGACAAATGGCAATCAAGCCTGGCACCATCTGTATATTTTTCCCCATTCTACAATTGGGACCTCACCTCCAAGAGACCAAATCGGCCAGATGCCCATGCTTCTTCAGCACCTTGAACAGATAAAGAGCCAGAAGATTAACATGGCAGGAGGAAACCAAGGTACCCAGAGCTCACAACACAGCTGCTTCTCAAAAGGACTAAAAGCCGCAATGCTGTGCTTTGGACTTGGCCAAGAAATTAGCAGAGTCATAAATCTTAACAATGGGAAGGTGGACAGGGATGCTTAAGTGCCAGTCTTATGCCCCACTGTGATATCTCTCAGCAGTTGATACCCAGGGAAGGAATGTCAGTATATGTTGTACAGAACAACTCAACTGACCTCTCACCCACATAATGAGGATCCCCATGGGGATGGTTTCATTTAGCAACAACAGCAGACACTTTGGAATCTCACACTTCTGCTTCAGAGATGTAACTTCTCTGACCTTTGTTAAAATGCCAATAGTATGTGTAGGTCATAGTGTTGTTGTGAGGATTAAATGAATTTACCTAGATTACCCCTTGCTATTTGATAAATGGTCAGAACGTTTGTTCCCAAGTGCAGAAGACCCAGCTGGGATGTGATCATGGAGGGACACAAGAACCTCCCAGGTTAGCTTAGCACTCTTAATCTGCAAGAATTCTCATTAGAAAAGCAGTGTCAAGAGAGGGTTCCACCATTAAAAGTGATTGCTATTCATGCAGAAAGCCATAGTTCGATGCCCAGCACAGTGACAGGCTGACAAGCACTCATAAACACAAATCTAGAGACACCCATTAAGAGCACCTGCATACACATGTGCATGGCTGCACACAGATACATGTACACATATACACAAATGAATACTAAAACAATATTAAAGCATAAGAAAAACGTAAACAGCTTAACTGTAAGAAAGAAAAGGCAAGGGGGCTGGAGAGATGGCTCAGTGGTTAAGAGCACTGACTGCTCTTCCAGAGGTCCTGAGTTCAAATCCCAGCAACCACATGGTGGCTCACAACCATCTGTAATGAGATCTGATGCCCTCTTCTGGTGTGTCTGAAGACAGCTACAGTATATTTATACATAATAAAATCTTAAAAAAAAAAAAAAAAAAAAAAAAAAACAGAAATGTCCATAAAGGGGCTGGAAAAATGGCTCAGTGGTTAAGAGCACTGACTGCTCTTCCAGAGGTCCTGAGTTCAATTCCCGGCAACCTCATGGTGGCTCACAACCATTGTAGTGGGATCTGATGCCCTCTTCTAGTGTGTCTGAAGACAGCTGCAGAGTACTCATATATAATAAATAAATCTTTAAAAAAAAAAAAGAAAAGGCAAACAATTCATTTTTTCTGAGCTATGCATCTCATGGTTACGTACAGTTCCATGCACACACAGTTCCATGTACATACAGTTCCATGTACATACAGTTCCATGCACACACAGTTCCATGCACACACAGTTCCATGCACACACAGTTCCATGTACATACAGTTCCATGTACATACAGTTCCATGCACACACAGTTCCATGCACACACAGTTCCATGCACACACAGTTCCATGCACACACAGTTCCATGCTCACACAGTTCCATGCTCACACAGTTCCATGCTCACACAGTTCCATGCACACACAGTTCCATGCATATACAATTCCATGCACATATGAGGACAGCCCCAGGTCTTTTCTTGAACCACATGCCACTACAGCTCTCCCAGAGGTTTCCAAGGGCTTTGCTGCCCCCTCAAGAAAGACATTAGGTGGACTGGAATGAACTCCCAGACTCATGCCTCTTTTCTGGTCTACTTGCACTATACGAAGAATATAGTTGCATATGGGCAACACCAAGAGCATAAGCCAGGCCCACCAAAAACCCTTAATCAGAGTTTGCTGAATGAATGAGCATCGCCCATGGTCACTGGGATGAGATCCAGTCAGTTGTGAATCATGAGCTGTTTCTTGTTTTCTTGGAATCCTGTCAAAGACAGACTTTAATCCAATTAGGGAATCAATATCCAGCAAATATCAGAGCCGTTTCAGCCATACATTTTTTTTTGGTTCAAGGTTATTATTTGGTGGCATTTTAATGTCTCCATGTGACATTAAAATAACAGCAGTGAAATGAACCAACCTAAAATTAATGAACAGGTTGATGTAACCTAGCACCAAATACACAACGAGGCTCAAGAAACAGCGTCACTTGAAAAGTCGATGCATTTTTTTTAAATCTTTTTAAACAATAAACTAATGTAGAAAGGACAAAGAAACCTTTAGAAGGGGACAAGTGATTTTTCACATACCTTGAAGACTCTTCTGAAAAAGTTATTTTGAAAAAATAATGAAATTTAAATTCACCTTAAATGCTGTTGCAACATGAAAACAATCTGAAAAATTGACGTCTAAATTTGGCTAAGTCCAATTTGGTTATCTTAGGCCCTTCATCTCTCACCGTAGGGAGCAGAAAATGAAATCATGCATGCTAAATCAATCTCCCTAATTGCCTTGGTCACCACTGCCTGCCACTTGGACAGGAGTCTTGCTAAACAGCATCCAAAAGCCAAATAAGATATGACATTGAGCATAATCCAGCTTTGTGACTTCGCCCATGTCAGTGTGACCTGAAGGACGAGAGTTTATTTGGTAAACTCTGAAGGTGCAGAAAGTGCCAGAAAATATGGAAATGCTCACAAACTTCACAAATGTCAAAGCCAGAGGTAGTGCTGGAAACCAAGAGTTCATAGCTTTGTTCCCAAGATGAGAAAAATACTGGCTTGTGCACCGAGTCAATGCACCTGAACCTAAAGATTTCTCATGTGAACTGCAATTCTGGCCATCCTTAGAATACACACACACACACACACACACACACACACACATATATATATATATATATATATATATATATATATATATATATATATATATATATATGATAGATAGGCGGCAGGCGTAGACAGGTAGACATGGATGGTAGATGGATGGATGGATGGATGGATGGATGGATGGATGGATGGATGGATGGATGGATGGACGGACGGATGATGGATGGATGGATGGATGAATGGACAGATGGATAGATGGACAGATAAATGAATGGATGGATGGACAGATGGATGAATGCATGCATGATGGATAGATGGCTAGTATATGTCAATATCTATACACAGAATGTTATAAGGAAATCTATGCTAATTCCCCCTTTTCTGCCCCCCACACACACAGAATACCCATTATTTGAAATTCTTTGGCCATGTAATTTTAAGTACGTGGTTGTGAAGCACATCAGTAAAATTTGATTCAACTAAATCATACAAGAATGAGATGACTCCCATATTTTGGGTTCACTTTGTAAACTTCCCTGTGCCCTGCTTTCTGTCTCTATCCAGGCTCTAATTATGGGTGTATCTCTTGGTGGAGTTCTGCTGGAAAAGGATTGTGGGAATTTTCTTGCCAAGTCTCCGCAGACCATGTACAGAGCAACACTGCCATCTGCTGTAAGTATTTTCCAAACAACCGAGGAAAACCGCCAAATGCAACGGGGGCTGCCTTTGTTCTTCAAATCGGAAGACAAACTGCAATTAATTAGCACTTATTAAAATTCATTTTAGCCCGTTCATTAACTTTTAAGGGAATTACAAGGTACAAGGCGTTATTGAATGTCTAAATGAGGTGTCCTCTCCTGAAGAAGAACAGCGTTAATACCAAAAGAGATGCTAGGTCTGGGGTCCCCGTGATAAGTTGCTGGGTTGCTTATACACAATACTCGGGATGTACTCTTTAACTGCTAGAAACCCTATACTTAGACCTTGCCTGTAACCTGAATGTATTGCCCCTCATAGTCTGCAAAATGTGTGGCCTCGGCCTCTCCCAGAAATGACATTCTGACCAAGCCTCGTGACTTCGGAAATTTGAGATGATGTTTAGCAATAAATGTCTTCTCGGAGGACAGCCCTTGAGCATTGATGATCTTCATCCCCGTAGTACCTACCTTCAGCACTCGGAAACATCGGCAAATATATGTGGAAACTTCCTTGAGGATTTCATCTGCATGATGTCCTCAAGACATTTTTAAAGCACCACTGTACTCGGGCTTTCCCCCTCCATACATAAGGTATTCTATTTTGTACGCCCACAGAGAGAATTTTATTTCTCTTTCTACCGGGAAGTAAGATATTCAAAGATCTGGACATAAAAGAATAAGCCGTTAGAGGTGGACAGTGAAGAAATAAAAAGAAAAGGAAGGTTTCCGCAGCTTTTAGATTTTTGAGTTTGAATTTTGCAGTTTCAGAAGTTATACAACAGCGCCACCTAGGGCCCCTTGTGGAATAGCAGGTTGGCTTTTGCCAATCTGTTCGCCCCTTAGCATCTCCGTTTTTTCTGTAGAAGGCAGTCATACAGAGAGTAACACGGCACAATATGTGATTTTACTGTAGTATTCTCTGGTTTGGTTCATTTTTTTTAAGATAGAAGAGTTTAACAACATTATGGTGGCACATTCCCTTATATAGAGAAAGTGAGAGGGGGAAAGATAAGAAAACAGCCAAATGGACTAAAACAGGAAATGGGGGAGGGAAAACAAGTCAGAACAGAGGACTGAGAGATAATGAGTCAAATATAATCACGATGCATGCTTCGCATTATGAAGTTGTCACAATGAAGCTTGTTTTCACAATTACAGCATGTTAATAAAAATGTTTCTTCACATTGCGCTGGGGTAACAATGCGCTCCACAAAAATACTCTGTTAGTGGCCAACAGCTGCTACCTCACTTTTTGAGCGGCTTGGATAAATGGCTGTGTGTCCATGGATGAGTCTGAAGCACCTCCCTGAGCCTGATATGAAATGAGTGGGGTTGGTACGTGTGGCTTTACCATCCAATAAAATTGAATAACAAGTTCCCATTTCTATTTCAATCTAGAGGATTAAAGTGAGGCAAAAATGCAAAAACCCTCACCCTGTCTGATTAGCCACAACAGCTAGCAAGCAGGAGTGAAGTGGAAGTTGAGAAGCCGAGGCTTCCTCCTCACACAGCACTGGCAGGGCCAATACTTACACTTCCCACCGAAACGAAGCTTCGTGGTCAGAACAAAATCCTAAAGGGGAGACCAAGGAAAGAGGGTGGGGAGAAAGGGAGAGGAAGTGAAGATGAGCTCCAATTATAGGCTCCCCTCCTCCTCCAGGACCACTCGCTCAGGAGTCACTTGTGTTTTAACTCCAGCTTTCAAAGCAGCTCATCTGCAAAATGAGGAATCAAGTGGCTGCATCCACAGTGAGTACCGCAAACAAGGGAGGACCGAGTGTGCGGCATAAATTTCCAGGAGTGACAGCTCAGAGAAGAATCTGCAGAGGAGTCTGTGTTGGCTTGTGGCGCACAGCCCACACAGCAGGCTGACTGCTTGCCTTCAGGACATTTAGATGATTTTCTACCCCTACACACTGAAGGTGTTTCCTGAAAAATCAGTGAGAGACTGGATATTACAACCTTGGCCTGGCCCAGTGGACCTTGGCTGCGCTCCAGAGAGAGATGTGGTTGGAAACTGATGGCCAGTGCAGAGGTCCTGCTGGTGGTTCATACAGGTCCCGGAGTCACAGCAAGGCACCTGCACTACACGGGGATGTGCTATTAAACCTCCGCTGGTCCTGAAACCTCACACAGTGCTTGGCTGCAGCCAGTATCAGCCTTTGCCAAGGATCTGGCCAGCAAGCAGAGTTGCCGCAGTCAGCTTTCTCAAATGTGCCCTCTAGTAAGAGCAGGAGGTGGGGGAAACTGGGGCTTTTTCCTTGGCACTCAGCGGCACCCTTGGGGAACGTCCCTCGGCTTCTACATCGGTTTGCATTCCCTCTTGAAAATGTAAGCATAGCAGTGGCCTTTTCAAAGGGTGAGGTGAAGCTGACACTGCTTCAGTTTCTCCGTACTTCAAAGCCCGCACCATAAAGTTAGAGAGAATGTGGAGGAGGTGGTCACATAGTGGTCCTGGCATCTCTCTGCAGGAAGGCACCCTTTCTGGCATGCAGAAGCCTGGACATGATGTTCCTGATAGCCCAGCAGGTGCGAAGGCAAGGGCCAGCAGGGAGGCAGGACGGCCATCAGGCGTGTAGAACAGTCTCAAGGACCCCAGAGGCACAGCCTTAGTAGAATAACTAAGTGAACTGCAATCTGAGGAAGAAGGAGAGAGAGGGGAGATGGACGCCATTTCAGAGCAGAGTTAAAGCAGGTAGCAAACTGTACTATTAACAAGAAGACAGACATACTGAGCTCCCGGTGTCACAGCTGCCTCCCCTGCCTGCTTGCCCCATACTGGGTAGTCTATGCCATTCTGTCCCTTCAACAGGGCAGAGGGTCCTGTCTGGTACCGTTGTCTTGAACTCAAAAGTCAGACAGCCATTTAGACTCTAAACATTTTTCCGCTTCTGAAGGCTGTGACTGGAAGAAAAAAAAAAAAAAGGCAAAATGTTGATTTTGACCAAGTTCCTGCAAAGCTTGGTGCTCAACACCCTGTATTATCCAGATATGATCAGTTCTCCCGGTGAGAGAAACAGCAAGAGGTTCCTTCTCTGGAGTGGGAAATAAGAGAACTTCAAAGGAAAAATGCATAAAGGAATCAGGACAGGGCTGGGGAAAGGACGAGCCCAGTCGGCACAGGACACACACACACACACACACACACACACACACACACACACACACACACACACACACACACGGAAAGTCCTGCCATGTGGCTCTGTGCTTCCTCACAACATTAATCTGCTCCTCAGCCCTGTGAAGAGAGAGCAGAACCATAGAAAGCCAAGGGATACAAACACAGCTGTGTAACAGATTGAAGCAAAGTCTACCCAGAGTGCTTTTCATGGCCGCTTATGAGGGACTCGGGGTTCTAATTTACAGGGGGATGACAAAATAGAAAGCTGCACATGAGACGGCCCACCCTCCTAAGGGTAAAAATGTCACCCTCCCTCCGTGGCAATGGGAGCCAGGGGTTAATGCCTCACAGCCAAGGACAGACAAAAAGGGAGTCTTGATGACCTCATTTGTCTACACCACAGATCAGTTCTCCTCATGGCTGCCCTTGACATCGTGAACAGCCATGCAGATACTGTACACCGAAGTATCTCATGGCTCTGTTTTTTTAGTTCAGCCAGGAGACATCGCTCTGCTGTTTTAAAGGCTCTGTCAGTCACTGGTACAACTAGTTTTAACAGAAAACTCATCTACACGGGCCAGAAGATGGCTCAGCAGGTAAAGGCACTTGCCGTGCAAGCCTAACAAAATGAATTCAATCCCAGAAGCCCTTGGAAAAATGGATAGAAAGACCCAGCTCCCCAGAGTTCTCCCTAACCTATATACACACACACTATAGCATGTACATCTCCCTGGCCCCCAGACATCACACACACACACACACACACACACACACACACACACACACACACACACACACAGTTTTTAAATCTGTGAACTCCATCAATGATTAAGCCAGCTGATATTACAGCAAGTAAGTGCAGACTACATACCATGAATCTCTTGCAGCTTCTGCTCCTTTGCTTGCCACAACCCTTTTTTCTCTTTTTCAAAAATCAAATAAACAACAGAAGAAAAAAACATGAAAATTCCTTTTGAAAAAAAATGTAATACTGTTCTCTTCAAGGAAAACTCAAGTCAGATATACAGTCATAAAAATAACTGTTGTAACTAAAACTAAAAAAATACATAAATAAGTAAATAAGCAAACACTGTGCTAGTCAGCCTCAAACTCCTGCAACAAAATCTCTGAGGTGTGCTGCCTCTGAAGGAGAGACTTATCTGTTGACTCATGTTTCTGAAAGTTTAAAAGTTCAACAGTTGATGGCTCCCATGGGGTCTGGGCTATGGTGGAGGCATACAGCAGAACAATCTGCCTACACTCTGAACCAGACCAAAAGGATGAAGAGACAGGTGGGATTCCCATGATCGCCCTCAAAGGTAGGCTCCCAGAGGCCTAAAGACCTCTCCCCAGACCCTACCTTTTCAAATCCACATTTCCTCTGGGGGTCTCTCACCTTCTACCACAGGGGCCATCCACGTTCAAGCTGTAACACCTGGTAAGAAACCGCCTTGATTCTACAATTATCCTCATCCATTAGATTTCTAAGTTAACCCTTTGTCAACTGAACACCCACCGATAACAGATGATGAGACTCGGCTCCAAGATCTCTGCTTTAACGCCCGTTAACAAGTGGGGAACAGGTAAGAAAATGGATGGCTGCAGGGGAGAGGATTTGGAGCCTAAGAGAATCAAATGTGGAGTTCCAAGTGCTATCTCAGCCTCTCTGGTCTAGACGGATGCAAGGTGAGAAGAACATCTCAGACAACCAAATCGGTGCTGATGAAAGTCCCCCATGCCCAAACAGGGCAGAAAGTCTGGTTTGGGGATGATACATCAAGAAGAAAACACATCATGATTTACTGGATGTAAATCATCTTTTTTGTATTATGTCTGTTCCCCAGATTGGCTTTGGTCAGATTCACTGCCTGGAGAAAGAAGATCCTTGGCCATGACCACAGATTGCTAAATGAGATGACTCAAAACTCTGTTAGGGAGCACCCACCATTCTAGACGGCAAAAAGAGAAATATAATTTGTCTTTTCAGATAGATCTCCTGGCTTGTGACAGTGACAATCTGCCATCGTTACAATTCAAGAAGCAACCATTTTGACAAAACACTGTTCCTCTTCAAAATACATTTAGGTGCTAATCTGACATTTCTCTGCATGCCCTGTTTCGACTCTTGTCTTTATCCAAGTGTGACGCACACTTCTTGACGGAGTCCTTGCAAGTCAATCTTCATCTTCCGGCTGTTTACCCTTTCATTTTCCTTAGGCAGATAATCAGAGTACCTGTCAATCCACTAGGTGGGAAATCATTCAAAAGAAACACTGAGAACAGAGGTGTCGCCCGCTCTCCAGAGGGATGGGCGACAAAGGTTAAACAGCACCACCCCTGCTCGCCAAGTGTCCAGTGCTCCTCTGTCTCCGTACAAACATCATGGTTTCGAAAGGCATCCCTAAGGACTTAAATTGAAGAGTAGAACGTCCCCTGACGGGCAAATCCAGTTCTCTTTTGCTTAGCCTCAAGAATCTCTAACTGTACCCTGGTTGAAAGCCTTCCTCATTCCCTGTACAGGGGAATACTTAGATGACTGTAATATTTTTCATTAGAATAGGTCCCAGCAAGGATGTTTACATATGGGTTTTAGTCGACATAGAACATTATTTACTTGCAAATCTTTTTACCCATCCTGGTCATTTCTTGATGAATACCTGAAGTATGGAGAGGTGGCTCAAAGGAAAAAACAAAAGCTGAGAAACACTTAATCTTATGCATTACTCCGGTTGGAGACCTCCTTTGAGGATTCCAAATCTGACTTCACATCTGCAGGGAGGATACAGGTGCAGGTGCTGCCTGTGCAAAGCACTGAACCTTGGCTTCCTTCCTGCTGCATCTTCCCAGGGAGCTAAAGTAGGGCAGCCACCCAGCAGGAGGGTCCGTTCCCCTCCAGCAAGATGAGTTGCTGCTACACATCCACCCTTTTCGCCCTTGCTTTGGTGGGGTGGGGTGGAGGGGACATGTAAAAGCTCAGCACCCTTCAGACCCTTGTCTCATCTCACAATCCTGGGCCACACATTTCACAAGGCTCAGCAACTTACCAGGATGAGTCAGTCTACAGAGAAGGCAGCTGGGCATTGTTTGCAGCTAGCTAGAGAATTGGAGAGGGAAATTCAGTTGAGAGCTTGCTGTGCACCCGCCAGGAATTCTCTTGAGCTCATTGTTTGGATAAAAAAACCAAAGTGAAGAGAATGAAAAGAAAGAAAATGTGCCCATGTCTTTCCCATGCCTTCCCTGTGCCTGGTCCTCTGTTGGCAGTGAATGTTAGAAATCGGAGCAGAGGTAGGACTTCTGCTTTCCTTTTAGAATTAGGTTAAAGGGGGTTGTTTCAATGTCGCAGGCTCTTTTGATACAAATTGTTCGAACAACTTATAGTAAAGTAACTTTCTCCTTTCCTGCCTTTCTTGAGCGTAATGACCCCAGTGAAATAAAAATCATTTTGCTTTAATGTTACACTGTTCTGGGAAAACCAGTCTCATTCACCCTCCTTTCCTTAACAACCTTGTTTATCTCAATGAAGATTTGAGTGATCACCCAATTTATTGAACATGTGCTATGGACCAAGCACACATTTGTTACTCACAGCAGCTACATAATTCTGCCGTAATCACTCCAACTTCTCAGTGGAGAAATCGAGTCTCTCGGATGCCAGAGGAACAGCTAGAGGTTGCAGGGCTGAAGAAGTGGATATGCTACTTGGACCCAAGGTTTTTGACCCCGAGATACATGGCAAACCTACTGACTGCACGCCGCTGATGAAACAGAAGTGGGTGTGGTCCGCTCACCCACGTCCCCTCTCTTCATCTCACAGAGGAGCAGAACAAATGAGTAGCTTCTTCAGAAACTCAGGGAAGACATACACCGATCAGTTGCTATTAATGCTGAGCCAGCCACCCCGTGTCATCACCACAATGCCTGGATTTATTGTGTATTACATACTCACATGAGAATATGCATCAGTCACGTCCTCCCGCCCTGTGTGCCGGAAGTGTGCAACCCCAGGACTATCCAGGCCACGGCTGTTTCCCATTCGCCCATTTCAATTCCAATGCAAGAGCAAAAACTTATCTCCGAGTGCCAGAAGTAGGTAGATTGCATACAATTCAACCCCAAGAGGCTTTCTAATCAATGTACTGGCCCATATTTCCCACATTTTATGGGACAGCAGGGGAAATTGTTGAGAAGAGCCAATTTGCAGCTGTGTTCTTAATTACGCCTTCTCTGGGAAAGAAGGCAAAGCTTTCAGCAAGAGATTGCAGCTGCATTCACAAGGCAGGAGAGCCGGTGTTTGCAGCAAACAACGGAATGCCATAGAGGTGCCAGATCCCAGGGAGGACTGAGTGACCACCCTCTCTTTGCAAATGGGTGGCCAGGTCAAGCCATTCGATTTCTTCCCATCTCAGCCTGCTGCGCAAGTGTATTCAAGCAGGAGGCGCTGACTGCTAAGTAGATGCTGGCTGCAACTTAACTGGCCCCGATCATTATAGTTCCCACCAAGTCACTGTCACTTACAAAACAGTGAAGTTTGAAAGTTTCTGCCAACACTGACCAGCTTAGAACTGGATGAACCAGAAGGGGCTCCTTCAATTCTGTGCAATGGCCAGGATGGAAAGAATCATGCCCAGACCATTGTGTCTGTACTGCTTGGTCCTAGGCATATTGAGAAGAATGGTAGCCCCACCCATACTCCCAACTCACGTTTGCAAAAGCTGTCACTTTAGCTTTCTATGACTGAGTTCCACATCTATGAAAATCTCCATTCACCAAGAGGAAAGGAGAGAAGAGTCCAGAAAATAACTGTACTTTCCCAGTGATTACACTCGATTAGTCTTTCCATTGTTTATCTTGCCTGCAAACACCATCCATGGAATAATCCTGTGTCATCGTTATCTAAATAGGTTTTCCCAAAGACACCATTTGTCTTATCACATGTCATTGTGACCTCTTGTAGAACTGCCCCTTGTTTCCTAAATCATTGTAACCTGGATCTAATAATCCTCATGTACCCACAGCTCTACAGTAACTGACAGGCACTACCTACAGCATCTCACCTCTGCTGGGATTCTTTTTAGGAATAAGGAAATTTTTCTTCACCATCACTGAGATGCAAGAGAAAACTGAGAGTTGCATGAGCAAGAATGCGTGAGTCTCCTCTCTTCTCTGCCCTTTGTGTTATTTGGATTTCTGTCCTCTGAAGTAGGAATCTTGCCCAGTGGTAGGGCATTTGCCTGGTATATATGAGACCCTAAGAACCTCAAACAACAAAAGGGCTTTGGAAGGGCAGTTTGTTCGGGATATTTTCTCATCTCCAAACCCCTTCCAAGTCTGTCATTTCTTTCTGCTATAAGGTTCCCAGCAGAACACACTTCCTGGCCAGAAAGAATAAGACACACTTCAAAATAGACATAGATCAATATTTCAGATACTCCCACTCTCCCATCAAGCTTATTGGTCTTGTCCCAACTGTATGTGGGCAAATTTATCTAGTCTTTTCTTTCCCAACACCCTCCCAACTAGACAGATTTACAGTGGCATCCATCTCGTCACCTGGAAGCCTCATTCCCATGAGCAACCAGCAGGCAGGTACACATATTGTGAGAATATTGACACTTTCCAATCTGCTGGTGATGGAGGCTAAGACTACACATATTCCCAGTGCTGTCCTGTTAGTTCCTGACCCTCTCAATACATAAAACCTGCTCCATGGTGAGCAAGAATCCTTACCCTCTTCTGTCTAGACTTCCTGAACCTCTCCTCCTGCTGAATATCCCTAACTGTGTTTTGTCCACAGACTCAAGAGTGAAGTCTAGCCAACTCCCTCCTGGGATTTGGAAATGCTGATACATCCCTTCTTCCAGCAGGGCCCCTGGGGTTCTGAATTGAGGCTAGGCTGCCAAACAAGCCATTGATGATAAAGGAGGAGGAGGAGGAGGAGGGGGGGGAGGAAGAGGAGGAGGAGGTGGAGGAGGAGGAGAAGGAGAAGGAGAAGGAGAAGGAGAAGAAGAAGGAGGAGGAGGAAGAGGAAGAAGAAGAAGAAGAAGAAGAAGAAGAAGAAGAAGAAGAAGAAGAAGAAGAAGAAGAAGAAGAAGAAGAAGAAGAAGAAGAAGAAGAAGAAGAAGAAACTGGAGACATTTGTTCGGCTAATGTGACTGTTTCTAAATTAATGAAGACTGGAGATGGTGTATGCACATTCTATGAGCAGCTTGAGATCTCATAGGTCTTGTGACTTCACCTCTGCATGGTATTAACTTTTTATGAGATGATAAGGCTCCTTTATCCTATGAACAAAACATAAATATCAAAAGGTGTCATGCCTTTTCTCCCTTTCTGGATATTTCAAATCCAAACCCAACTACATGGAGCAGAGCAAGATGAGTGGATACAGCACTACTCAGGATGGCCGAGACCTAAGTGATTTTGGTAGACAGTAAAATGGCATAGCTAAGAGGGATGCACCTGCAGGTGAGCACATGAGTCCACTGGGAGGTTGGGAGCCTAAGATATACATGGATGGGCCAGGCCTGGTGGCACATGCCTGTAATCTCATCACTTGGGATGCTGAAGCAGGAAGATCCTGAGTTCTAGGCCAACCTGAGCTTTGTAGCAAGACTCCCTTCCCCCAAAATACTTGACCAAAGTACAGCTGGTCAAAATCTTGAGAGAGGGATGAATAATTAAGAAAGTTGATCAAATTTAAAATGCTTCTTTAGGAGCTGAAGAGAAAGAATACGGATTGCTCATCCAAAGGACACAAGTTTATTTTTCAGCACCATATGTAGGTTCTCAATCATCTCTAACTCCAGTTCCAGGGCATCAAATGCCCCTTTCTGGTTCTACTAGCACCAAGCACATATGTGGTATACTGACATACCTACAAGCATGCACCCACACACATAAAATAAAATAGTAAAAAATTTAAATGCACATCGAAGCCATGTTTTTTATGTTTGAAGAAGAGGGTCACAAATATGAAAGGAGACAAAATTGTAATACGTCTTTTAACGTTTGATTAGAATTGCATGTGATGGTCTAAAGTATGTTTTTCAATTTCATTGACTGATGTACAAGTAAATTTACATGTAGACATTTGTTTATGTAGCTTCACACACATGAATACATTCCTTACATTTCCATGTATGGAGAGATTCTGAGAGCAGCCCACTTGGAAGTAAAGGGCACACTTACACTAGATTCTTGTTTCAGAATTCTAGTCTTCAGCAAAAGTAGGCAGAATCACTCAGAGACAGATGCAACAAAGAAAGTAGACCAACATTTTGAAATATTAAGCCAGAAACTAAAAAAGAAGATTTAAGCAAAATTAGAACAAAGATCAACTTAACAGAGTTACGCTGACCAAATCTGTGCTACCTTCATCATGAAAATGTACAACAGAGTAAACTATAAACTATTAAAATGTAAGGGAGGCAAGAAATAACAAATAATAAAGAGTTAAACTCTTTGCAATAGCAGGCTAACTAACAAACGTAGAGAAAACAACACAGCAAGAAAAAAGATCATGGAATAGCAACTGTCATAGCAATAGACAATTTAGCTGCTAGTTAAATATTAATGCCTGCTAAAGTAGTGGTAAAACCAGGGAGTACATACAAAGTGTCAAATGCCACAGAAATACATATTAACCATAAAGAATAAAAAAAGACTCTCTGTGGTGGATCAGCTTGACAAACGACTCTTCAGTGGAAAGATTAAAGGTAACATCGCCAGCCCAGGAGCAAATAGAATTTATGTCACACCTGGCAGAGCACAATGAAAAGAACACGGAGTCACTTCTGTAATATTCCTGCCCCAGATACATAGAGTAAATATTTTATAAAGAAACATCAGACAATTCCAGATGAAGAATTCTTGAAAAACAAACTGTGTAATCTTCAATGCACAAAGCTTGGGGAGACGAAACAGAGATTCCAGATGAAAGAAGATGAAGAGACAGACGGACGGACAGTGACATGCAGTGTGAATCTAATCTAGATCTTCTGTTCTAAAGGGCATCGTCAGGACAAGTGGCAAAACCCTGAAACAGGGGGGTGCCGTGGGTAATCCGCCTGTGTCGTCTCTCTGACTTTGATGATGATGGTATGTTGAGAATAACCCTCTCACAGAGATATTCACTGGAAAGAGAGGATTCATTTTACTTAGAATCCAGGAGGAAAAAAACACATTCCCTAATTGCTTGCATTTTTCACATAGGTTTGAAAATAGTATAGGTTTCTTTTCAATAAGAGACAGAAAATACAATCATAGAAATAGCATGCATAGTATTAGGATTGGAGAGAATTAAAATAAGCTAAAAATGGATCCAAGACAATGAGCCTTCTTCCCAAAGCTTTGTGGGATTGAAGGAACTTCTGAGCTTGTTGTCTAACACAACACACAGTCTAAAACAGAAAGCTTGGGAGAAGCAAGCGCCAGAGGAAAGGCCTCCAGCACTTACACAATGCATGCCGGTATTATTTTATACAATTTCAATGGTTTGATCCAGCACTGGGTATTGGGCATACAAAGAAAGCTGTGATATCTTTAAATCCAGAATATTAAAACGTCCTGTATTAATGACTCGAAGCATTGCAGTCCTTTAGCCACAAGAAACAAAATCAGCTAAAAATGATTTTTAATGGCTCTCATCTCTTTAGCCAAATAAAGGCGACATAACTGCTCACATCAGACTCAATTATCTCTTCACCGACACTAGGAATACCAAACTGACTTCTGCTTACCACAGAGCCCCTATATCTGAAGATTCCTTAATTACACACACAGCTTATGCAAAGCAAAACCCAGCAAAGTCTCACATCTATTACCAGAAGAACAACTTCGAATTACTTTCCGTGGCTGAATAGAGAAACTGTCTGAAAATGCTGACCCGAAACTTTTTCCTTTCTAATGGTAAAGAAATTGAAAGCGATTCAGTAGAGTTGTCAGGGAGAAAGGAAAATAAATTAACAAAGTGTTACGTGGTGGTCAGGAGCATGAAGCCTGGAGCCAGACCTGATGCCTACAAACCCTTATTCCACCGTGGTCAAGCTGTGTGATCTTCTGGAGTTACTTAACATCTCTGTGCTTCAAACTTCTCATTTGTCAAATAATGTTTACTCCTCACCACAGAGTTGTCACAGGGTGTAATAGATTATTTTATGCTAAGTGCTCAAAACAATAGCTGGACCATTTGAAGGTAGCAATAAACATCAGCTGTTATTTATCATCAAAGTGTAGTGATGCATATGCTTATAACCATATTACTCAGGAAGCTGAGGCAGGAGGATCACAGGTTCAAGCCCATCCTGGGGTGTATAACAAGAAGTCTATCTTAAAGGGAATAATTAAAGAAACATAAAATGAATGATATTGATTTGCCGCTTATATATTTACTACACCAGTTTACTCCAGAGGCCTCAGATGAGTTCCCTACAGACATCAAATGGTACTTTATATTCCAATATATTTTTTGTTGTTCATCTTCTAAAAATGCTACAGCTGGCTGAACCAAATGTATTATTTTCTATGCAAATGCTAAAAGCTCTATCTTGGGGTAAGGCAAGGGAAACTAATGCCCACATGTTTTAAGTTTAGAGCAGGAAATCCACTTGAGTAACGAGAGCAGAAGATTCAAAAGAGATATTTTCATGTACTTTATAAAGAGAGTTGCACATGGAGGTACAAGTAATCCCAGCATTGGGGAAGCTGGCCCGGTATGTTTGTCTTTCATTGTCAACTTGACACACTCTAGAGTCACCTGAGCAATGAGTCTCAGTAAGGGATTACTACACTGAGTTGGCCTATGGGCGTGTCTGTGGGCGACTGCTTTGACTACTTTAAAGGGGGGGGAAGACCAGCCCTAAATATGGGCAGCCATACAGCCTGTTACAGGCTCACACAAGGAGATGTTTGGGGGATTTTTCTCACTTGGCTTTCACTGTTTCTAACAGGTTGGTCTCCCCTGCTGCTGATGGGAAGGAGGCCCTTAACGGATGGACGGATGGACAGCAAAACCTTCACTGACTTCAGAACCTTCCCTGACATCAAAACCTTCCCTGACATTAGAGCCTTCACTGACGTCAGAACCAGCTTCTTACGTTTCCAACACTGACTGGAGACCAGTGTCCCTCCAGGAATACTCCGTGTTGTTGGTGCCAGATTAACATGGGCGAGGCACCCAGCCTCTGGAGACTGAGCTACTACCGGAGTTCATTGGCTCTTCAGTGAGTTGGCCATTTTGGATTCTTACAACCATACTGTGTAACACAATCTCAAACAGTTCCTTGTAGTATATATTTCTTCTGTTGCTTCTGCTCTTGTGG